>NC_138775.1:78294627-78389627 GCF_965119305.1 Pelophylax lessonae
TTTGGGATTTGGGAAGTGAGATTGTGACAATTGACCAGATATGTAAGCCAACAATCTGACTCATCACTCATGAACATCCCTAAATTTGGCGTGGCAATTATATCAGGCGTTCTTATGTGCATTTTGGCTGGCGTTTTCACAGGCGTTTTGACATGCATTTTTTGGGCAGGCATTGTTATATGAAATCACCTACAAAAGCCCCAAAAACAGACCACAAACACGTACATGTGAACGTAGCCCGTTTGGGGGCGTTTGAGGGGGATTTGTCCAGCTCAAGGATCAGCTCCCAAAACAGGCAAAAAATCCAATCCTATTCAGTTCAATGGCCCCTGTTCCCATGTGAGCATTTTGACGGCATGAGGAAAACACCCAACGCTCACTGAGAAATAGCACAATGATTAGGGAGTCTGCCTTCCTGCTGTAGGTTTGTAAGTTCGAATCCGGAAGGTGCCCTCTGTATGGGCAACACTTGGATATCTCCAATCCTCCAAATGTTGACATCATTAATTTTGTTCATGTTTGAAAAAGGCATGTGTATCAGCAAACTTTTAATCTAAAGACATGAACAAAATACAAAAGATGCCACATAAAGTCAATATGTAGCAATATTGTGAGCTAAAGCTCTATTTGTTTGTTGGGCATACTTTGCTAATTAGCCAAGTATAAGGGATATATATATATATATATACCTTCAGTTAAATGTGTAGTAAAATGGTAACACTTGGCCATACCCATATGGAAGAAAAGGTAGTATTTGCAATATATTTCTAAAAACATTCTTTGGAAACACATAAAATATTGTCAAAATTGTGACATTTCCTTGATATGGGTGAAATGCTAATAATCTTTCTTTGAAATATGTTTTACATCTATTTTTTTTATATCTGACGACCAATTCCCCAATGTAATATTTTGTGGGTTTTTTCAGATAATGTGGAGGTTCTATATAAACACTGTAGATTTGACTGCTATGATTTCGGAGTTAGCAGGAAAGGTGTATGGAATGTGATGGTGTTTACTAAGGGATCCCTTGTTGGAAGTGTGCATGTTTTTCCAATTCCGCCGGTTTTTGCCATTTTCTATGGGCGAGACAGCGGATTTGCAAGCGGTATTCAAAAAAAAATTGACCCAAAATCGCGCTGGCGAAATTTTTTGAGCCTATTTGGCGTTGCGCATGCGCACATTCGCGCGTTCGCAGCTCGGGGCTGGAGGAGCTGTTTAACCTTTCCACACTTTCGCAGATATCTCTCTTTGTAAGTCAGTTTTTGAGATTTTTTAAACGCAAGTCATCTCCAAATTGACTTCCACACCTTCCACAGTGATTTGGGATTTTTGGGGGTACAGGGGAAAATTTGGCTAAACTTTAGTCGAGCTTTTAGCTGGCGTGGTTTTAAGTCGCGCTCTGACCATATTGCATCTTAATAAATCTCACACTAGGCGCTATTTTCCGCCCGCCGTTCTTTGAATGCCAATTTCAGACTTAAATAATCGCCGGTTCGCAAAATCCCGCCGAAACGCCAATTCGCCGTACTATGAATCAGGCCCTATGTAACTAAAAACATAAAACTGAAATAGACAAAATCCAGGACTGTCCAGAAAAGTATTATTTATCTTCTTTTACTGCTTGCTTTCATGTCAGCTTTTTTCCCCGGCAATAGGGTCCCTTTACATTATTAAATCTAGTCTTTATTAAATATTCTTAACACATGTTGATTAAGACCGATCATTTGAGTAGAAAATTAAATGACATGGGCCGCTAGGCATGCCATTTACTAGGCTTCTGCCATAGGTCAATTCTTTTACTTCTCAGGTTCCCCACTTCCAACAACAACTAACCCCATCAATCAGCTGGTGTATATTATATATAGTCAGCACCTAGGTTGTTTGGGTAATTGTGACCGTTCAGCCGGTTTTTATTGTCACATGGCCAATTTTTTATTAAAAAAGGTTTGTTATTACAACAGGTCTTCTCTAAAGAATTGTTAAAGTGTTTGTTACCCCAGCATTTCAAATTCCTGATATGTGCCTGCTGCACAATGTACTTGTATGGAAAAGTATCCTGTTCCCATTGTATTGCTTCATTTATGTGAAATCCCTGGTGTTCTTGCCAGTCCCTCTGCTTTCCTATTAAAAACTGACCACACAAAGCAGGAGAGCACATCGTGGTCAGTTCTAGCAGTATAGTCTAGCTCTAGCTGTACTGGAAACTCAGCCCTCCAATGATCAGACTTGTCCTGACACGCCCTCCTCTGCACAGCCTTTCAATGGGAAGATCAGTGTGCTGTTGCTTCTCCTCCCCCATCTTTTATGCAGCTGAGAACAGAGGGTATGTGATCACCTATTAATAAAGGGAAAAAAAAGTTATTTATAATGTTTTTTTTTTTTTTTTTTATCTATACACAAATGTTCGCCTTTTATTTCAATTTTAAACTGAATGTGTTGTTTTAGAAGTTGATCGTTTACAATCATACCTAAGGGCAAAACTTTTCTTTAGTTTCTGATAGAGTGGAGAGGGTTTGGTTCTGTCTGCCCCATTAGGGAGATTCATCCTATTTACCATTAGCATTGAAAGTGAAAGTAAAAGTGAAAGTAAAAGAAAATCCCTTTTTTCTGCTGCACCGTTCTTCAAAATATCAGCATAATAACTTGTGACAAGTTCTGCGACACTGGGGATAAAAGCAGCTGAAAATTTGTGTCAGGGATGGTGCTATAAATAAATTATCAGAGAGCTGGTCTAGTTTCAGCACAGGTCCGCAAGTATCTTCGTTCTTCTTCCTCTCACTTCCTGTTTTTGCTATGGGACAGGAAGTGAGGGTAAATCTCCCAAATGGGGCACAGATGGCGAAAAAATAAACCAAGCAGGGTTATAACCCTCCCTTACTCTATCTAAAATTAAACAAAGGTTATTAGTGCTCTAGCTTATTCAATAAAACTAGGTACCTACATCTCATTTGTAATAAATTTTTGAGGCCAAAAATTGCCCTGTGGAGGGAAAAATGGAGGGGAAAAAAGGATTTTCTTGGTACCATCAAAAGGCGTAGCCAATCATATAAAAACACAAATCTTTATTACATTCTTATAAAAAAGAAAAATGATAACTGACAATATATTGTGAACAAGAATAAAAATAAACCCATTCAAGAGGCTCAACTGCATCAATGATATTTTACCCGTGCTGTAGAATACAACACATGATTGGGTTGATAACTACAGTTGGGCCACACTCTACATGTTTCGTGGCCGAAGCCTCTTCCTCAGGAGTTCTAGAACCTGGGGGGGGACAATAATTCTACAAATATAAGATATAAATCACCATGCAATGTACAAAAGACACATGTAACTACTTATTGACATCATTTTGGCAGTTATGGAGAACTTAAGGTGCGTACCCTGGACATCAGATACACCACAGATGTAAATCCCAAAACCTGGAGGCTGCAAAATCTTTACCCTGGGGTTGCGAGTGTGGGAGCAAATATAATCAGTCAATTCGGACCATCACAATGAGGTGATGGAATTACATACTGTACATATAGTATAAATACTAATCTCAAATAGTGGGAGGAATAACTACAGTATACATACCACAAGCTAATGTTTATAATGACCAATTAATAGGTCTCTTCATATTAAACTTGGCTACTGGTTGTAAGGTCTGGGTACCAGATAAGGACCTAAATTGTATAATAAATGTCCAGGGAGTAGAGTCCCTTTAAAATCTATAAAGATTATAGATTATGGCTTCCTTTTTATTCTTTGTAGATTTTGATGGGACTCTACTCCCTGGACATTTCTTATCCAATTTAGGTCCTTATCTGGTACCCAGACCTTACAAGCAGTAGCCATGTTTAATATGAAGAGACCTATTGATTGACCATTATAAACACTAGCTTGTGGTATGTTAAGTGTAGTTCTTCCTCCTACTATTTGAGATTAGTATTTATACTATATGTAATTATTTCATCACCCCATTCTTATGGTCCTGGTCGGCTCCATTTTTTTCTCTCCACAGGGCCATTTTGGGCCTCAAAAAATCCAAAATGAAACAAAGTTTTGCCTTTAGTTCTACTTTATTATCTTATGGCTTTCAAACTGCTTTGGGAATCCAGCTTAGAAGACCATTGAAGCAACGTGATTCTAAACCGAAGCTGCAAAGTAGCTTTATTGAAGCAATAATCAACCCAACTGCCAGTCCGGTTTGTGTTTATAAGGAAGTTAAGAGATTAATAATTAGTCCCGGCAGACCTGCTCTAATACAAGTGGTTTGGAACACTGAAAACAAGTCAAGAGGAGAGACAAGCTTGAACATGACCAGATACTTTTCTTAGATATAAACATCATGAAACCTACTTCTGATGAACTTGTTCAGCTGGAAAAACTATACTTCTCAGTGTTATGAAAATACTGTGCTGAGATGCCATTGGGATTGTCTGTATTGCAGTCTGTACACATGTGGTAATAAATAACCTTGCTATTATTCCACTAAAGGGCCTGTCTGCTATGACTGAATTTCTCAATCCCATGGCCTTCCTCACCCTGAGGGGCCATTCACCCTTATGTTTGCAGTAATGAGCAGTAAAACATACCTGCAGCATGTGTGACTGTTCACATCCCCGCATAATGGTGCCCTAAACCTGTGTTATTGTTTGCTGGCCATACATTATACAGTTGTCTTGTACAACTTTCCATTAGAGTTACCAAAACCATATAATACAAGATCAAACCTTAACACTTTCCATTTACATGCAATCAGACAGGCCTAGTGGCGGCTGGTGCTCCATGGGTCGGGGGCGGCAGAGGGACCTGACCATGGACCCCCCCCTGGTTCCCGGCTCACTCACCCTGTGCTGCCCCTGGACTGACATGTGGAGGCGGTGGCTTCCCCCTCAGTCTCCTCTGTGTCCTCCTTCGTTGGTTGGGCTTCCCCTGCTTCTCCTCCTTCGCCAATAGGATGGCTTCCTCCTTTCGGCCAATCGGGAGATGGGTCTCAGGACCTTCTTCCTGATTGGCCAGGAGGAGAATCCGTGTGACAACAGTGAATATTCATTCGCTATTGTCACACAACTGGGTGGGCTCAGGGCGCAGTGCTCTGCGCCCCGAGCCCACCCTTTTTTTAAAGCCTCTGGCTATAATCACGTGCTTCAAAAAAAAAAATCCACCATTGGAATCTATGCATCCGGCTCCCTGCATGTAGAGTAAGGGGCCGGATGCATGGATGGGGGGGCGCGCCCCTGCACTCCTAATGGACAGGCCGCCACTGGGCAGGCCCTTGCACTACATAAAGAAAAAAGGAACGGCTGCACTCCAGATGAGGTCAAAATCCAGATTTATTGACTGGACATCCCAGTGTGGCAAATAGTGGCAAGGTAGACACGTTTCACACACTACAATGTGTGCTTAATCATTATCATTAGGTAATGATTAAGCACACATTGTAGTGTGTGAAACGCGTCTACCTTGCCACTATTTGCCAGTCAATAGTCAATAAATCTGGATTTTGACCTCATCTGGAGTGCAGCCGTTCCTTTTTTCTTTATTGATCATTCACGGAGGCGAGCCGGGGCGTGCATCGGTGTGTCATCGGGCTTTCATACCACCTTGAGCAGTGAGTTCCTTTCCTTCCTTGTACTACATAGTTGAAGATAAATATAAAGGAAATTCAATAAGAAAATTGTATAATATATGGCCAGCTTTATAGTGCCATTCAAATGTCATTCAAAATAACCAACGCACAATGTATGTGCATTCACGAATACCTACCCACTTGACCTCCGGAAGATTTACCCCCCTTGACTAGGCCATTTTTTGCGATACGCCACTGCGTTACCTTAACTGACAATTTCACAGGCATGTGACGTTGTATCCACATAAAATTTATGTCCTTTTTTTCCCACAAATAGAGCTTTGTTTTAGTGGTATTTAATCACCTCTGCATTTTTATGGATTGGGCAATGAACAAAAAAAATGAATGACAATTTGTAAAAAAAAAATACAATAAAAAAAAAAATTAAAAAATCCTATTTTTTTCATCAATTTAGGATAATATGTATTCTGCTACATATCTTGGTAAAAAAAAATCCCAATGGGCCTATATTGATTGGTTTGCACAAACGTTATAGTGTCTACAAACTATGGGATATTGTTATTTATTTATATTTATTTTTTTACTAGTAATGGCAGCGATCAGTGACCAATAGCGGGACTGCATTATTACGGCGGACATTCAGACACTGACTGACACTTTTGACTCTTTTTGGAACCAGATACACTTTAACACCATCAGGTAGGATCAAAGGGTTAACTGTGTGCCTAGCTAGTGTGTTTGTGAACTGTGGGAAATGCTGTAATTACGGGAAGACATGCTTTGTAGGAACACATGATTCATGCCTTTCCTACTCACAGAACCGCCTTTCTGCTGAAGGATCGGCGGGTGCCAGCGGACATCGAGTCCATGATACCCCCAGCTGGGCTCCCGCTGTGTGTGATCACAGTGGAAGTGAGCCAGCAGCAGTATACATGAGCGCCCCCTACCCGGAAGAGCCGAATCACGTGTACATATAGAGCGGTCCTTAAGTGATTAAAGTGATTGTAAACCCATTCAGTTTAAAACTCAAATGAAAGGCAAACATTTGTGTATAGATTTAAGAAAAAACATTATAAATACCTTTTTTTCCCTTTTTTTTAAGCGATCACATACTCTCTGTTCTCAGCTGCATAAGAGGAGGAGAAGCAACGGCACACTGAAGTCTCCAGTGAAAGGCTGCGCAGGGGGGGGGGGGGCATGTCAGGACAAATCTGATCATTGGAGGAGAGCAGGCTGAGTTTCCAGCATAGCTAGAGAACTGAACACTCTGCGCTCTCTTGCTTAGTGTGGTCAGTTTCTAATAGAAAAGCAGAGGGACTGACAGGAACACCAGGGATTTCACACAAATGAAGCAATATAAGGAGAACTGGATCCTTTTGCATACAATTACATGGTAGAGCAGGCACATATCAGGAATATGTAATGCTGGGGTAACAAACACTTTAGGATTGTTCACAATTTTGTATTCTGGAGTGCTGCGTGGCCAAAACCCTGCAGGTCTGGTGAAACCTGTGTTGTGGTACATTGGCAATCCATTCAAAAAGAACAGGGGAATCCCTCCCACCGAGCCATTGTCTTTTCCCAGTAGGGGGGCAGGGGAAGCTGTTAGCAGCCGCTATCGATAATGGTAAGAGAATCTGGCAGGCTGGTTGTACCCAAGTTAATCTATCAACTTGGTACATTCAACCTGCCCATTAAGGGTTTGAATCTCGGCTGGTTCCTGCTGAACTGACCAAGATTTGAACCGTGTATAGCCGGCCTAAAACTAGGACCCGTGACTTCACCAAACTGGCCAGAAGACCCATGAGTAAATGTATGTAAAGTTTGATTAAAAAACAAATTGGTGGCAGTTGGGTTCAGGAATAGATGTGAGAGCAAGGGGCGGTGTAGGGAGGGAGGGGGTATTTGAAACTGGAGTTTTGCTTTAAGTTAATATTTTAAAGAAGAGTTGTGCCCCCCATTAAAAATGAAAAGTCAGCAGCTACAAATACTGTAGCTGCTGACTTTTAATATTAGGACTTATCTGTCCAGGGTTCCCGCTTGTTGGCACCAACGATTTTTGGATCGGCTCTCGGGTGCTGCCGCCGCCATCCAAGGTAAGGGAAACCGGCAATGAAGCTGTGCTTTCTAATTGGCCTGGCGGCGGAGGAAGGAGTAGGGGGGCCGAACTTCCAAAGGGCCACGCCGCGCCAGTGTCCCAGAAGTGGGGAAGGGTACCTGTCAAAAACAGGTACCCGTTCCCCCCGCCCTCCTGAAAGGTGCCAAATGTGGCATCAGAGGGTGGGAGGAAGCATATAACCCGAAGTTCCACTTTTGGGTGGAACTCCGCTTTACGTACAGGTTCTGCTCCCACCCTACACTAAGAGCAGGTCCACACTGCCGCGACTTGTCAGACGACTTGTCAGCCTGACAAGTCGCGCTCCCTCGCGGTCCATTGACCGCTACAGGACCCGTTCTAATAGGAGCGACACAAATCGCTCCGACTTAGAAAAAGGGTCCTGTACTACTTTTGGGGCGACCTCGGAGCGACTTGCGTAGACTTCCATTATGTGAAGTCCCTGCAAGTCGCTCCGAAGTCGTGGTGCATGGTAATGCACAAGTCGCCCCCGAAGTCGCGCAGAGTCGTGTCGCCTTAGTGTGAACGGACTCTAATAAAGGTAAATTGGAACTTTTATTTATTGTTTTCTTTTTTTTCTGGAGAGGATTCTGGGTAAGTGTCGGTTCACACTATGGCGATCCGACTTCGGGGGCGACTAGTGAAGTCGCTGTGTACCACGACTTCGGCGCAACTTGCACGGACTTCACATAATAGAAGTCAATGCAAGTCGCTCCGACTTCAGTCAAAAGTAGTGCAGGAACTATTTTCTAAGTCCTATTAGAACGGTTCCCATAGCACTGAATGGACCGCGACTTGTCAGGCGGCCAAGTTGCCTGACAAGTCGCGGTAGTGTGAACCGGGACTAAAAATAAAATCCAAACATAACATAATGAACCACCTTTTAACAAAAATGTCATTATCTGTAAATAGTTCATCACCTGCAGATGCTTGTAAAATACCAGACAGCTACAGCATCCGATTGTTTCATCTCCGATAAATCGCGCATACCTTGAAACATCTCCTAAACTATGCCTGGCTCCCACTCCTGTTCCTCGGCACTAGGAATTTAATCCGGGTGCTTTGTTCACGGCACAGAATTAGTAGATATTCCATGTAAAACTCTTGTTGGGATCTGCCATCTAGAGCCTTTGATCTTAGAAATCCTTTTCTCTGTGTGAGTCTGTTATTAATGCGGGTTATTAAAGATGAGTGCTCTCATAATTCAGTCCAGCTTTCCTTCAAAAGGTATAATGTGTGGCCTTCCATTCAAGGTTTCAGTTACGTTACATAATCTTGGTTACACTATGCCAAAAGATTTTCTGGGTCATAAACTGCAGCATTCTGGCGCATGTAGTTAAATGGCCTAACTTGTCAAACCCATCAACATACCTTGGTGTGTGTTTTTCATGTGCCGTTAGACAATTACTTAAAAAAACGCAATTATGGCTTTTACCCACGAGCATTAAAGTGAATGCTTGGTGTGTGTTCCTAATGGCTCAAGACACGTATTCGTAGTGAATTGTTCGATTTGGTTCATCGTACATGCGATCCTTGTTCAATTTAAAGCTGAATTCCAGGTATGGCAATTTATATAGTTACCATAGGTGTGCACAGTCTATTGCATTAGCGTGTGCACCCTAAAGCTCAAACACACGTGTCTGTGTGTGTTTACAGATACACTGCCTGGCCAAAAAAAAAGGCGCCACTTGGAATTAAAGCAGAGTTTTCGGCCTCAAAAACGACTTTGGGCCATCCGCTTGCTGACGTTCACCTGCAAAAGAAATGGATAGTCACAATTTTTTTTTTTCTTTACTTACCTTGTTTTTGAAGAAACTATACTTCCCTTCCTTCTACTTCCTCCCTCTGCGGCCGCGGCCCGCGCCGTGACTTCCTGCTTGCGTTGACTCCTGGGAGCTGAACGTCATCGCTCCCAGGAGTCAATGCGCCTGCACCGGCCCTGCTCGTCAGTTCCGGTACAGGCGCGTCATTCCCTGCTAAACAGCTTCTGGGCAAATTTAAATTTATCATTAAAACGTGTCCTACTGCACATAGAGTCGCGCCTGTCTTTTTTTTACAGTTCGTTCTAAACTCCTTTGACCTGTTTTTTGCAGACAGCGGGTTGAAATCCGCAGTCTGCTGACATCACAGAGCTGGT
This sequence comes from Pelophylax lessonae, assembly GCF_965119305.1. NCBI lineage: Eukaryota > Metazoa > Chordata > Amphibia > Anura > Ranidae > Pelophylax > Pelophylax lessonae. Next base: position 78,304,465 of record NC_138775.1, read on the forward strand.
CAAGGCTCAGGCAAGATCGCGACAATGGAGTGAAAATCCACCAAAATTCCTGGCCTGCGAGCCGATGAGAGCCTGAGCCGGTCGCTCCCACTCCCTTCACAGCCCAGAGCTCCAGTGAGCGCAGAGGGCAGAGCAGAGATCTGCTGACTGACAGTCACAAGCTTTCTGCTCGGGGAGCTGTGAAAACCGAGCGATCAGCGGTGTTCAATCGCTCGGTTCTCAGTCTTAGAGGCGCAGAGGGACAGATGCAGCATTGGACTGATGCTGCATCCACCTAGGTAAGTATGATTATAAATGAAAAGAAAACCCATACTTCCCTTTTACTTTACATCCAAACAGGCATAGCCTTGCATTACATAGTTGATGATAGATCTAACGAAAATTGAACAATCAGATTAAAAAGTGTATGGTGAATCTTAGGCCTCATTCACACGGGATTTTAGTGCCAGTATGGCAAGAATCCAACGTGTTCTTGCGGCTGGATTAAAAGGTGGTTGCAGATAGTCACTCAGCTTGTACAAAGGGGTGACAGCCTGACAGTGTCCACAACTGTTCATAGGTATTTGCATGCAATCGCCCATGGAGGGATTACCTGCGGTTAGGGACAGATGATCGCCCCTGGATGCAAACAGTTTATGAACAGAAGCTGTTTGTGTCCCGGGGTGATCAGCTTCAGGCTCTGTTGGATACTTAAACAGTTTCCAATGGAACAATCCTCGTCTGTACCCCATGGAGAGCTCACTACACAGGCAATTCCTATTTATTCCTGTAGCTGTAGTTCACATCACTGCAGTGCATCAAACAAAAAAAGAAAGGCTGGCTGCATTTTTTCAGTGATATCGTGCGTTGTCAAGTTCAAAGCATGAATAGTAACAGACCAAAAAGCCTGAGTCATGAATTTTTAACATACCTGAACAATGGAAATGTCACCACGGTTTTTTTTTTTTTAAGGAAAACAAAGAACATGCAACAAAAGATGTGAAAAACTGAGTTTCACAGCAAACACAATATTATGAAAAACTGCATTTATAATACCTCTGAAAACTGCGCTAACACGGCGTCCATGAATGTGATTGTGGCCCACACTGCTTGCTGGGCCTGCGCCTAACATAAGGATTAGGCCTCCTTCACACGGCTGTTTTTCCATATACACCGCAATACAGAGGCAAGAGTCAATGGTTATTGCGGCTGAAATGACAGGTGCTTGTGAATAGCAGCCGCTGCTGTTTGCATGTAGCCACACTTCAAGCGGTTACTTGCGGCTAAGGACAGATGTCCGAGACTGGACGCAGCTGACCTTCTAGGACATTGCAACTCTGCCTGCTTCTGCAAAAAATTCTCCAGTAAGAGTGAGACAATACAATGGTTTTGGTTATGAATATACATCCTAATCCAAGCAATTAGTAGGAGGCAGTGCTGTATTTTGGCCTAGGCCAACAAGGCCCAGGCCTAGGACAGCACTTTGCAGGGGGGCAACAAGAAAGTCCCCCCCTCCACCTGAGAATCTTTTTGGCCAGTGGTTGCTAGAGCTGCCTCTCGCACCCCCCTCCTCTCTCTCTCACCCCCCCTCTCTCTCTCCCACCCCCCTCTCTCTCTTTCTCACCCCCCCTCTTCCCTCTCTTTCATTCCCCCTCTCTCTCTCACCCCCCCTCTCTCTCTCTCCCACCCCCCTTCTCTCTCTCCCATCCCCCCTCTCTCTCTCTCTCATCCCCCCTCTATCTCTCTCTCTCATCCCCCCTCTCTCTCCCCCTCACCCCCCCTCTCTCTCATCCCCCCCCTCTCTCTCTCTCATCCCCCCTCTCTCTCTCACCCCCCTCTCTCTCTCATCCAACCTCTCTCTCTCATCCCTCCTCTCTCTCTCTCACACCTCCCTCCCTCACCCACCCCCCTCTCTCTCCCACCCCCCCTCTCGTGAGATCTCAGGGGTTCATGCTGGGACCTGTAGTCCTTAAATTTTGGAGGGAGTCACATCCGTTAAAAAGTAAGGAGTGGGGCAAATTTACATAAAAGGGGGGGGGGGCACCCAATTTTAGTCTTGCCTAGGGCAGCACAAAACCAAAATACACCACTGGTAGGAGGTTTACTGGCAGTGATGTGGGTTGGGGAAGAACGTAAATATTCACGCAATCTTCTAGATGGGTCCTTCCCTGACAGGCTTTGCCTGGATAGGATGAAGCTTAACAGGGGGATCCTTGGCCTTCAAGGCCTTGCCCAGGGGGATAGAAGCTTAGGAAGAGGCCCTCTGACTTACAGGCCTGCTGCCTGGGAAGGGAACAGATCCAAAGCTAGATCCCAATTCCTGGAAATGGGCCTATTAGAGCTTGGAAGACAGGAAGGTGGCTGCTAAAGAGGAACACTTTCAGTAAAATGTTTGCTCAGTAGATTGCTATGTCTTGGTTTAAGGGGCGCAACAGAAAAGCGTGAGAGGGGATGAAGCTGTTTAAGTGGAGGGAGTATTTTTTGCTATTTTTTTGGATATGCTGTAACCCTCTCACCCCCTTGTCACTGAGCTGACATACCTACCATACAAGATTGATGGAGTGGATGATGTTCATTTAGGTGCTTCTGGTGGGTTGGTAAGTGTTTTGGGGTAACAGTAAGTCAGTAGCACCTATAGCATATGTGTCAAGCACAAGGCCCGCGGGCCGAATTCAGCCCTCCAGGCCATTTCACATGGCCCCTCGCACCTCTCCTAGAGCTGCAGTAGAGCTCCAGCCCTCCTTTGTGCCTCCTCCAGACCCTGCACTTTCTGCTTCCAAACTCCTCCCCCAGCTTCTTCCCAGCAGCAACACATGGTAAGAGGGTGCACTTTGATGTAAAGGAGGGTAGGGGGGGACTCTTGACATCTGATGTAGGGGGGGGGGGGGATACTCTGGACATCTAGTATTATAGATACAACCGGCCCTTTGAGGGCAGTTATAGTGCTGATGTGGCCCTCAATAAGAGTTATGTTTGACACCCCTGAACCATAGGAACACTAGGAGGGCCCAAAGAATCCAGTGATTTGGGGTGAGTGCTACATTAACATATTGCTAAAAGGACATGATCATCGAAGTATGGGATTTTTAAAAAAATTGTATTCATACTTACCTAGCTGGATGCTGCATCTGTCCCCTGCCAGCTGTAATACTGAGAGCCGAGCGATCAAACACTGCTGATTGCTCTGTTCTCACAGCTCCCTGAGCAGAGAGCTGGTGATTGTCACTCGCTGGCTCTCAGCTCTGCCCCCCTCCCTACCCTGCACCCACTGGAGCCCTGGGCTGTGGAGGGGGTGGGAGTGGCTGGTTTAGGCTCTCAGGGGCTTGCTGAGAGGCTGAGCGGGGTGCCGTTCCAGGGTTCTGGGCGGACACTGACCATATGGTCGCAATCCTTCCTGAGCCTGGAATGGCTCTGTGATGTCAGCTGATAGCAAGCTTCAGCCCGCTGTCTGCTGAAAATGGGTCACAGGAGTACAGAGCAACCTGAACTCCTGTGATCCATGGGAGAAGTACAGCAAAATTAAATTTCGGACCGCCCGACGCGGTTTTATGTCGGTATTTTGACGTCAAATACCGGTGTTATGGCAGCAGATAACTACCATAACCCCAGTATTTTCTTACAGGGCGGGCGGTTCCCTTTCACATAAAAGTGGTCCCAGCAGCAAATTCGCCATGGGATCATTTTTATAGGTGGCAGGAGAGGTGCCCCCCCCCCCCTCCCGCCGCTTCCCAATAGTTTTCCCCGCTTACTGAAGCTGTCGGTAGCAAGAAAACGATCTGGTCTGTCCATGACCCAGGCAGGAAGTTGAGTGAGGGCAAGATGTCCGCCACTCGACTCTATGGCCTTGGAGGACCGGATCAATGTCATTTGTCGCTTCCTTCCAACAGCCTTAGAGGACCCATTCTTTTTCTTGCCATCCCCCGAGCTCGCACACAGAAGCGAACGCCTTATGCAAGTGGCGCTCACATATGTAAATGGTGTTCAAACCACATGTGAGGTATCGCTGTGATCATTAGAGCAAGAGCAATAATTCTAGCCCTAGACCTCTTCTGTAACTCTAAACTGGTAACCTGTAGAAGTTTTGTAATGTGTTGCCTATGGAGATTTTTAAGCACCAATATTGTCGTTATTCCAAGAGCGTGCACAATTTTGGGTATCTATTTACTCAGCATAATATTATCTTTCACATTATAAGAAAAAGAGGCTAACTTTACTGTTTTCTTATTTTTTAAATCAAAAAAGTGTATTTTTTCCAAAAAAATTGCATTTGTAAGAACGCAGCACAAATATGGTGTAGCATAAAGTATTGCAACGATCTCCATTTTACTCTCTAGGGTCTCTGCTAAAACAAATTTAACGTTTGGGGGTTCTATGTAATTTTCGAGCATAAAATACTTATTTTAACTTGTAAACAACATGTGTCAAAAATAGGCCTGGTCCTCAAGTGGTTAAGCCTGGTACACACTAGTAGTTTTTTTTTTTTTTCATTCAACCCAGCAGGACTGAACAAAAAAAACTGAGAGCTCCGGAGGAGCCGCTGTACTAACTATCTGATGTTAGTACAGCGATCTCCCGTCTTTTCTATTGTGTTCTGACAGAATACTTTGGTCAGCTCAGATCTGGAGTCAATTGGCAGACCTTTTTTGGTCATGCCACTTCGACAGAAGCAGGCCGAACTGGCTTCAGTACACATGGCCGGTTTCTATTGAATGGCATCTGATATTTGGCTCATGTGTATTAGGCTTTAGGCAAAAATTCCCCCAGCCCCCCCATCCCTTGCCCCCTGATATACTAATCTGTGAAAACCCCTTTCCTCCTCTAACCGCAGGTCCATACTTACCTCCTTTACCAGCTGAAGCCCCATGCACTCTCTACAGCACCTCTGCTTTAAGACTTGGTTTACAACACACAGGCTCATGATGGTATGGATGAGGGTACATTTTCATGCGTTCCTGCGTGTCACGTGATGGGAAGCCCATTCATTCCAATGCGCTGCCCTATGCACAAGAAACATGGAAAAGAAGTCCCTAATCCTCTTCCAAAATCGCACTGCACTAAATTGCATGCTCCAATACCACCACGCGGTTTCACAAACATAAAAACACGCATGTCAGCACATGCATAGGGGGTGCCACTAACAAATAATGGTGCTGCTGTGTGTCTGCTAATGGGCAGTGTGTTTCTGTGCGTGTCAGGAAAGTATGTGATTTTGCACGCACAGGGTGTGAACCTCGCATAAATCTGGTGAAGGGCTGCCCTTGCTTGCCCATTAACCTCCCATAGACCTAAAACCAAACTGCAGGCCAACCATTTTTTCTAACATTCGCTGTGTAAAAAAAATGTATCACCTGAGGTAGTTGTAGACCACTTTTGGGACCACTGCAGTTTAGATTTTCATTCATGCTGGATAATACAGATTTCATTATACATTGGGCACTGCCATGAGGAGAGCCATGTCTCTCATACACAGACATCCCAACCTCCAAAAACTAATTTCAGGAAGGTGGCACTCTGCGCCCCCCTCCCCCCACCAATTTAACACAACTAGAGGATGATCAAACGAAATGCAATCAGTATACAGAGGTTTACTTCTTCTAAAGGGATATTAAAGGAATACTCTAACCACCATGACCACTTCAGTGATTTGAACTATCATGGCGGTAGGAGTCAGAAACACTGCACATGCTGGGATATTTACAGTTATGTGCTGGGGGCTAGTTGCACCCCTAGCACATGTGACTTACTGCTGGCGGGTACTGATGGTGGAAACTGATGGCTGGTACTGCTAGTGGGTACAGCTGGTGGTTACTGCTGGCGAGTACTGCTGGTGGGTACTGCTGACTGGTACTTCTGGTGGGTACTGGTGACTGGTACTGCTGGCTGGTACTGCTGGTGGGTAGCGCTGGCTGGTACTGCTGGTGGATTCTGCTGGTTGGTTACTGCTTGTGGGTACTGCTGGTGGGTACTGCTGCTACTGCTGGCTGGTATTGCTGGTGGGTACTGCTGGTTGGTTACTGCTTGTGGGTACTGCTGGCTGGTACCGCTGGTGGGTACTGCTGGCTGGTACTGCTGGTGGGTACTGGTGACTGGTACTGCTTGTGGGAACTGATGGCTGGTACTGCTGGTGGGTACAGCTGGTGGTTACTGCTGGCAAGTACTGCTGGTGGTTACTGGTGGCTGGTACTGCTGGTGGTAACTGGTAGCTGGTACTGCTGGTGGGTACTGCTGGCTGGTACTGCTGGTGGGTACTGCTGGTTGGTTACTGCTTGTGGATACTGCTGGTAGGTACTGCTGGTGGGTACTGCTGGCTGGTACTGCTGGTGGGAACTGCCGACTGGTACTGCTGGTGGGTACTGATGGTGGTTACTGCTGGCTGGTATTGCTCTGGGTACTGCTGGCAGGATATGCTGGTGGAGAGTGTGAGGAGCGGCGCTGGAGAAAGCATGCAGGACTGATGCTTTCTGTATCTCTAATCTCCTTGAAGGCGGAGTGCATTTGACATCACTCCGCCTGTGACCGGACAAAGCTGGAACTATGCAGGAAGCATCGATTCTGTTCTGACAGTTAACAGCCGGGATATCGTGTGGCACTTCCGGGTGTCAGGGAGCCGCACCCCGCATGTGGGAGACTACTGCACCTCATGGGAGACTTGGGATGTTTGCATACACAGAGTCCATACTGCGCTTATCTGCCCTTTTCCCCCCTTGTCTATTCACAGAACGCTTCGTATTCTGTGAACTAGTTGAAAAATACATGGCATTGAAGGTGTAAATGGAAAACGGTAGAAGAGGAGCTTTATAAACGACAGTATGGCTTCTCTGAGACGCGGCTCTCATATTCACAGCAGCGGAAGTATAGTAAAGGCAAGCTGCAGGAACGGCCTCTGTCAGAATACAATAGCCAGCAGGGGAGATTCCTCCACCCATACTTCTTATGCCTCTTAGGCTGGCTGCACACGTTAGGCCTCATGCACATGGGGCGTTTAGTACCAGTTTAGGTGTGTGTGGAGGGCACAGGCACACTGCCAGCTGCCGGAAACCTGTAAAAGTCTATGAGAGGCTGACAGCTGCTGTGACTGGATGGTGCACTGCTACTAACGTTAACGGCAATATGCGCCCAGGGACCAATGCTTGAAGCGCAGACTGCTTGCATTCCGGGTAGTCGCCTCTGGGCACATACTGCCCTAAACACTAATAGCACTTGGTGCACCGTCCAGCCGCAACCTCTCATAGCCTTTTATAGGCTGCCGGTAGCAGGGCTGAACTGTGCGCCTGTGCCTAAATGCCAGGGTCTCATGAAATAAATGCCCAGCGTGCATGAGGCCTAATATGTATGGTTAGCTGAATCTGGCTGCACATTATACAATTTTCTTGTACAATTTTCCTTTGGATTTACCAAAACCATATAATATGAGGTCAAACTTAAATGTTTTCAATTTGTATGCAATCAGGCAGGCCCTTGTAATACATAGTTGAAGGTAAATCTAAAGGAAATTGAATAAGAAAATTGTATAATGTGTAGCCAGCTTTAGAGGGACTTCCCCTCATTTGAGGAGATTTCCACTAACTTCCTGTTGCATTGCCTGGACAGGAAGTGAAGGGAAATTTCCACAGTGATACACAGGCAGCAAAAAACCTGACAGGGTGCTAACCGTTCCTTACTCAATCCAAACCTGAAAAAAATAAAAAATAAAGTTTTGGCTATACGCTTTATTAAGCAAAAAAAAAAAAAAGATTGGCTAATCCCACACAAGTGCTTTTTTCGTCACAAATTGTCTTTTGTATTAGAATTTGAAAACAACAAAGAGGATTCAGAGGATGGTACATTTTATTGAGGTAAAAGAAGGCCAGTGCCTTGAAGAGAGGGAGGACAGGGAGTGTGTAGGGTTGGCACCATATAACAGAACACTTCAATGGACAATTCCCTCACAGACAGCAGCACAGCTCAATGTGTGCAGCCGCCTCTCCCCTCAGTCTACCTGCTGCCGCTCGGCGCGTGACGTCACACCTCATTATGCTAATATATTCTGAGCTCACCCGGCGACTCACCAATGAGCGCTCAGCGAGCTGCCCACCTGCCAGGAAGAGAATTCCATCATTCCTCGCATTCCTGCTGCGGCGCTGAGCGAGCAACTTTACCGGGGTCACCCCCCACCGAACACTGCACCGGGGTCACCCCACTAATAACACTGCGACAGGACTATCCCCGGGGTCACCACTGGATTATCTCACCTACCTCTGAGCTGTACTGGGCAACTCCACCTACAGCTGAAACATCATCGGCTCCACCCGCAGCAGCCGGGATCAGCACGTTGGATTGCTTCAAAACTTGCTGCTCTGGTGAGTTGTGTGCGGAGCGGACTGTGTGTGTATGGGGACATCGATGTGTACTGATTGTATAGGACTATCCGATCATCTCCCTGTGTGTGTGTGTGTGGGGACATCTCTGTGTACTGATTGTATAGGACTATCTGATCATCTCCCTGTGTGTGTATGGGGACATCTCTGTGTACTGATTGTATAGGACCATCCGATCATCTCCCCGTGTGTATGGGGACATCTCTGTGTACTGATTGTATAGGACTATGCGATCATCTCCCCGTGTGTATGGGGACATCTCTGTGTACTGATTGTATAGGACTATGCGATCATCTCACTGTGTGTATGGGGACATCTCTGTGTACTGATTGTATAGGACTATGCGATCATCTCACTGTGTGTATGGGGACATCTCTGTGTACTGATTGTATAGGACGACATCTATTGTGCGATCATCTCACTGTGTATGGGGACATCGATGTGTACTGATTGTATAGGACGACATCTATTGTGCGATCATCTCACTGTGTATGGGGACATCGATGTGTACTGATTGTATAGGAATATCCGATCATCTCACTGTGTGTGTGTATGGGGACACCTCTGTGTACGGATTGTATAGGACTATGCGATCATCTCACTGTGTGTATGGGGACATCTCTGTATACTGATTATATAAGATGACATTTATTGTGCGATCATCTCCCTGCGTGTGTATGGAGAAATCTCTATACTGATTGTATAGGACTACGCGATCATCTCGCTGTGAATGTGGACATCTCTGTATACTGATTGTATAGGACGACATCTATTGTGCGATCATCTCACTGTGTGTATGGAGACATCTCTGTATAACATGTATTGTACAGGACTAAATCTATTGTGCGATCATCTCCCTGTGTGTGTCCTGATTGTACATGGCTACACAATTGGGAATTTATCAGAACTGGAGCAGCTGTGCATGGCAACCAATCAGCTTCTGTCTTTCATTTTCTAAGCTTAACTGAAGATACTGAAGCTAGAAGCTGGTTGGTTGTCAGTCAGATTGTATCTGCTTCAGTTGTGATTACCCCCCCCCCCCCCCCTCCTTTTGTGCCCTCTATGTAATGTGTGTACTAATTGTGTATGATCACACAGTGGGGTTGATTTGCAAAATCAGGTGCTGCTGTGCATGCTAGCCAATCAGCTTCTAACTTCAGCTTGTTCATAAGTTTTGACAATAAAACCTGGTAGCTGATTGGTTCCTATGCAGAGCTGCACCAGATTTTGCACTCAGCAGTTTTTGCAAACCAACCCCAATGTGTGACCTTCTCAGAGTGTGTGTGTGTGCGTCTGATGTGATATTGTGTATGATCTGTGTACAATGTGTGTAGTGATTGTATAGGATGACAGTGTGCTGATTGTTTGTTCTGTCCCCTGGTGTACGCTGTGTTCCTGGAGGTGACACACACTGTACATTTGTGAGGTCGTCTTTGTCTTCTCCAGTCATCTGTCATTGTGTATGATGATCCGACAATGCTGCAATGAGATCACCCGCCGTCCACAATAATCTATACACAGATAGTACAGTACATGGCAGTGAACTGCTCCTTGTCCTGGGATCTATAGTCCACACTGACATCGTATCAACCGTTCTTCAGTCTCCCCACCTTCTCAAAGTATATCAAATTGTCAGGAACCCCAGACAGAGAGTAAAAACATGAATGTTCCTTATCAATGGGACGCCTGAGCTTTGGATGATGTGTGCACCCACCTTGGTGAAACTAATTAAAATTACTAGAGGTCCCCACAATCAGAGGTCCCCCCCTCATCCCATCAGGGGTCACCCTTTATACATGAGAGCCTCGCTCCCTCATCCCATTAAAGATTAGCACTTGTACGTGAGAGCCCCCCTCATCCCATCATAGGTCACCCCTATATGTGAGAGCCCCCCCCTCATCCCATTAGAGGATACCCCTTCTATTTGGGAGCCCTGCTCCCTCATTCCATCAGGGGTCACCCCTTATATTTGAGAGCCCCTCGCTCCCTCATCCCATTAAAGATTAGCACTTGTATGTGAGAGCCCCCCTCATCCCATCATAGGTCACCCCTATATGTGAGAGCCCCCCCTCATCCCATTAGAGGATACCCCTTATACTTGGGAGCCCTGCTCCCTCATCCAATCAGAAGTCACCCCTATACGTGAGAGCCCATCAGGGGTCACCCCTTATATTTGAGAGTCCCGCTCCCTCATCCCATTGAAGGTCACCACTTATCCTTGAGAGCCATGCTCCCTCATCCCATCAGGGGTCACCCCTTATATTTGGGAGCTCCCACTCCCTCATCCCAACAAAGGTTAGCACTTGTACTTGAGAACCTCATCCCATCAGAGGTCACCCCTTTACATGAGAGCCCCCTTATACTTGGGAGCCCTGCTCCCTCATCCCATCAGGGGTCACCCCTTTTATTTCAGAGCCCCTCGCTCCCTCATCCCATCAAAGGTCCGCACTTGTACTTGCGAGCCCCCTCCCTCATTCCATCAGAGGTTACCCCTATACGTGAGAGCCCATCAGGGGTCACCCCTTATATTTGAGAGCCCCTGCTCCCTCATCAAATCAAAGGTTAGCACTTGTACTTGAGAGCCCCCCCCCCCCCCCCATCATCCCATTAGAGGTTACCACTATACGTGAGAGCCCCTCATCCCATCAAGGGTCACCCCTTATACTTGAGGTTCCGCTCCCATCCCATCAGAGGTCCATCTTGTATATGAAACACCCCTCATCCCTTTGGGGGGTCACCCCTATACATGCGAGCCCATCCCATCAGAGGTCCCTCCTGTATGAGAGACCCCCCCCCCTTATACTATCAGAGGTCACCCCTATACTTGAGCCGCCTCATCCCATCAGAGGTCCCTCCTGTATGAGACCCCCCCCCCCCTTATACTATCAGAGGTCACCCCTATACTTGAGCCGCCTCATCCCATCAAGGAGCCCCTCATCCTAAAGAATTCAGAAACCACTAAAGACTGACGGCCTTGGCTGACAAGGAACGAGCGCAACCAACAATGGGAAATTAAATTGGATCTTGGCCCAATCACTGAAATCTCATAAGCTGTTATATTCATGTAACGGAAGTGGTTTTCCATCTGTTTCAATCTTCAGGTAAAAAGTATCTTTTTTTTTATCTTGGTGATATTGCCATGAAGGTCCTCATTAAGGCACTTCTGGTTAAAGGGTGACAGCTGTCACCCTGTCAGATGTCCCTCTGGTGCAGACTGCAAGAGGCCAACACACATTGCACAGGCATGGGTCACCATTATCCCCATCAGGAAACTGGGCCAGAACAATGTGTGGCTGTCACTGAAGTGAGTGCACATAGATGAGAAGTGGCTGAAAGCGGCTGCAGGAGATTAGAAGATTAAAGGACGAAAGGTGTGTAGCTGTCTTTTTTTTTTCTAACAAGTGTTTCAGCAAAATAAGATTAATCTTTTCAGGGCTCGTTTGCTTTTCACGTGTTATGTTGTGCGTGTTGCATTAAGGCAGCCCATTCAAAATGACTGGGCTGCCGCTGCATCCCGACATGCCTAAAAGCGCACGTGGCAATGCATGAACGTACTTCAGTGCTGGTGAATTGCTATAGCCTCTGCCCCCCAGCCATCAGGATTTGTAGATGCTGTTTTTTTTTAGGTGACTTGTAGTGCATTAACCGACTCAATCATTTTTGTCCCAATAAACATTTGGCTCCCATTCACACCTATCCCTATTAAAGTCCATTAGGCCAAAGGCCTGATTCTGCCCCAGGGAAGGTCATGTCATTTTTTGTGCTTTTTGCAACCGTCAACAAAGGACACAATGCTGGGATGTGAATGGACCCATTGAGAATATTGGGGGTCTTCCTAAGCTGTGTCACATTTTGGGAATCGTGGGCAGTGCTCGGGTATAAATGAGAGCTTAGTACGCGGAGGTGCCATTCAATAAATGTCCCTGAAATGTGTGCTAGGAGCAGCACTGCAACACAGAAACGTGAATCAGGCCTCAGGCCTTTTTATAAAGGTGGCTCTAACGCCCCTCTGAAAAGCAATCTGTGGTGGATTGTTTTTCAAGGGGGGTTTTGAGTCAGTTTCTGCAAGTGTTCATCTGTGCAGCAGGCCTTGCTGCTCCTCTGTAAGGCAGTCTGCGGTGGATATGTGATATGTTGTCTCATCACCGCCTGTTTTATCCCTGACAATGCTGACCCACTGCATCTCCCCCATTCATTTGATTGGGTTGCATTCGGCGGGTATCACCCACAGAAGGAAACATGCTGATTTAAATTTTTGCCATGGTTGTGAAGTAAGGCATCCCAGCCATGCCATGTGTGCAGTACATAACGACTACATGCCCTTGTTCAGGAGGGTGGTATGACTGCGGCTCCACCACTTGCTGTGGTCACGTATCTGAATGAGCCCTACATGTGTTCAGGAGGCAATTCTGATGTCCCCTGAATGCCTTTTTTAAGATTCCATGAGGATCGTAATTTGAACCCACACAACACGCAGTTGGCATGCAGTTGCGGCGCACACCACAGTGCAGTCCTATTGACTTCAGTAGGCAAGTGGCACCACCACTATACTGCTTGCCAAACTCAACATGCCAAGTTAAAATGACCACGCTGCAAGTGAATCATGGCAGGCCGTGGCAATGTGGACAGACCCAAGTGGCCACCATGGCAAATTGAAGTTGGGCAGTAAAATTGTGAATCTGCCACCTGATATGGCTGCCTGTGTGAACGAAATATTTAGATCCACTTTAATGGGGTCCTGAGATTGCTTACCTGTTGCTAAAGTTTGTAATTGGGAAGTTTAAAAAATGCAAAATCACAAGAAAATAGTGTATGGATTGGGAAAGAATGGGCTCGAATTGCATGTGATTGGAACAGGAATGCAGTGCGATTCCTGTTCAAATTGCATGCAGTTTCCCACACCGCTCCTGTGTGAACCCAGGCTTGTCATAGTGACTTCAGTTTGGGTTCACACAGGAGCGCTGCGGCAAACTGCATGCGATTTGAGCCCATTTATTTTAACCACATCCTGCCTGGGCTATAGCAGAATGAAGGCCAGGCCTTCATTATCCTAACTGTGCGTCATATGACATCCAGCAGGATAAGCCGCTTGGGACGATCAGTGGTGCATCTCCAAACTCAGTAAAGAGCCTATGGCATAGGCTCTCTACCATGTAATCAGCTGTGTCCAATCATAGCTGGTCACATTGTAAGGGCTCTTTCACATGGGCGATCCGATCAGATCCGCCTGTCAGTTTTTTAGGCGGATCTGATCGGATCCTCCATGCAGCTGTATGGGGCAGCGGATGTCAGCGGAGACACCTCCACTGCCATCCGTATCCGATCCTGTCCGTGAAATCCGGACGAATGGAAACCCTATTTTTCCATCTATCCAGGGATCGGATGAGAGCGGACAGGCGGTCCGCTCTCATCCGATTCCCCATAGAGAGCAGCCGGAGCTGTGACACCTCCCTCTCCGCACTGCAAGCGGAGACGGAGCTGTCATCTGCTGGCTCAGCGGGGATCGGCGGATCGATCCCTGCTGAGCAGCACTGATCCATACGGAGGCGGACCGTGTGAAAGAGCCCTAACCTGCGCATCGATTTTTAGTGCAGACCCATTAAGGATGCCAATCAGTGCCTGCCAGCGAAGGAGAAAATTTACTTATTTGCAAAATTTAACAGAAACAAAGAATTTTCACATTCACAATTTTCGGTCTTTTTTTTTTATTTGTTTAGCAAAAAAAACCCCAGTGGTGATCAAATGCCACCAAAATAAAGCTCAATTTTTGGGGGGTGAGTTTTATAAGGGTACAGTGTTGCATGACCTTGCAATTGTCATTCAAAATGCAACGGCGCTGAAAACTGGCCTGGGCAGGAAGGGTGTGAAAGTGCCCTGTATTGAATTGGTTAAATGGGTTCAAATCTCACCACAAGGGTATTGGCAAGTACTTGTGGTGTACAAGTATCAGTACTTTTACTTGCCAGGGTATCGGTGCAATCCTATTTTCTATGGTGCCTGTTCACATCAATGCAGTCTGGTGGATTGTGATTTTGGTGCAGCAGATTTTATTTTTGGGCCATTTAGACTTCAATGGAAGCACATTAAAAATGCATGTGCAATTATTATATTATTTTTTTTGCAGTGTTGTGTGTTTAACAACCAGCCTCATACAAAATGCATGAGAACGCACATATAAAGTGCTGCAAATGCAGGATTATGCAGCAGCACTAGGGTGAGCCTAGGCTAATGGCATGTCGCCCCTATATGAATATGCTCGTGTATCGCAGAGCATGCAGCGCTTTTTATGTATCGCACATAATTGCAGTGAATGGGCAGTGTTGGTCGTTGGCCTACACTCAGGCATTTGTGGTTCCTTTTGCGTTCAGTGCTGTCCCTGCTGGGACTGGAAGGCGGGAGGGGGAGGGGAATTGCTTGCTCAGCCATTTGTCTAGACAGCGGGTCATCTGGTGAGGAGAGGGTTACTCCAGCCTGAAGTTAAAGGCTGCCTGAGGATTTCACATGTCACTGGAGGGAGGGGGAGCAGCCATCACTCACATGTGGGGGGAGGGCTGGGATCTTTGGCTCTGAATGAAGGAAGTTGCAGAGAAGTTGTTTGGGTTTTTTTTTTTTTGTCTATGCTGCTGTTTGTCCTGGTAAGTCCTGGGTGCTCCATGTCTGTCCTTGCATGTCCTGGGGGGTGGTATTTATGAACAGGTTGTGAACAAAGCATGGTGCAAGATTAAACCTCCCCTAGAAAAGGAGACCTGCCTGTGTCACCCAGCCCCCCCTCCCCAGGGTCCAGAGGTGACATTCACGCTCTAACTCTGGCATTGGCAAGGAATGTCTGTTTACAGGGACCGCCAGTCAGTCCTGAAATCATGGACTTGTCCAAAGAAGTGTGGGTTTTTTTTTCTGCATATATATGGCTAGTGGAATAAAAATTCCGGTCCTGAAAATTTAGGATGCGCTTGGCCAAAATACCAATTTAACAGTTTAAAAAAATTTATGTATATAATTGTTTGACATTTTTAGTTAAAGCAGAGTTCCGCTCAAAAGTGCTTCTGCTTATGTGCGTTCTTCCCCACATTTAGCATCCTTCAGGGAGGGGGTGGGGGGGGGGGGTGTAACAGATACTTGTTTTTAACAGGTACACTTCCCTCGGACGTTCACCCCCCCCCCCCTCTTTCTCCACTGCCGGGCCAATTAGAACGCACAGTGTGCTTCGCACATGCGCAGTAGGGAACCAGCTGTGAAGCCAAAAGGCTTCACTGCCGGGTTCCCATACCCTTAAAGCGGTTGTAAACCCAAAAATTGAGAAAAAAAAAAAAAAAAAAAAACCTGCAAGACAAAGGCATAATGAGCTAGTATGCATCGCATACTAGCTCATTATGTATTACTTACCTTTAGAATGAAGCCCTGACACGGACCACCAGACATCGCTGCGGGCGCTGCCATGATCCCTCGTCTCTTCTGGGTTCGGCGGCTCCGGCCCTGTGATTGGCTGGAGCCGCGCCTACGTCACTCCCGCGCGGGAGTGATTTTCCGGCAAGCAAAACTGAAGGTCCCCCCGGACCTTCAGAGCGCATGGGCCGCTCGCATGAGCGGCTGCATGCACTGCAAATAATAGATATTAATTGTACCTACAGGTAAGCCTTATTATAGGCTTACCTGTAGGGAAAAGTGTCAAAAAGCGGGATACTACCGCTTTAATGGTGGCAGCACCCGAAAGCCGATATGAAAATTGGCTTCGGGTGCCGACATTGCGGGAACCCTGGACAGATAAGTTCTAATATTTAAAAGTCAGCAGCTACAGTATTTGTAGCTGCTAATTTTATTATATATATATATATATATATATATATATATATATATATATATATATATATATATATATATATATATATATATATATATATATATATATATATATATATATATATATATATATATATATATATATATATATATATATATATATATATATATATATATATATATATATATATATATATATTATAAAAATTATACTTTTTTTTTTTTTTTTTTTTTTCTCTCCACGGGGGTGGAACTCCTCCCTTTTTTTTTTTTTTTAATGCCATGAATTTTAAGGGCCCTTTCACGCCGAATGCAGTTGGATGCATTTTGAACTGCATTTCAACTGCATAGACAGCCCAAAATCAAGGTAATCCGTTACATGAAAAGTAGCGCATGCTGCACATTTTTCCGCACCGCAAAAGCAGGAAACATACTACACCCCTTTAAAGCAGAGTTCTGCAACCCCCCCCCCCCCCCCCCACCAAAAAATAAAGTCAGAAGGTACTCATAATGTAGCCGCTGACTTTTTTTTAACCACTTTACCACCGGAGGATTTTGCTGTCTTATGTCCAGGCCACTTTTTGCGATTCGGCACTGTGCGACTTTAACTGACATTTGCGCGGTCATGCAACTCCGTACCCAAACAAAATTTACGTCCTTATTTTTTTTTTTTTCCCCCCCCCGATATTAATTAAAAAATGCGCCAATTTTGAAAAAATAACAATATTTTTCTACTTTGACAGTTAAAAAATATCCAATATATTCAATTTCTGTCATATATTTAGGCCAAAATGTATTTAGGTACATGTCTTTGACAAAAAAATTCTCAATGAGCGTATTTTTAACCGCTTTAAGACCGGAAGATATTACCCCATTCCTGACCAGGCCATATTTTGCGATTCGGCACTGGACAATTGCGCGGTCGTGCAACGCTGTACCCAAATTAAATTGACATCCTTTTTTTTTTTTTTTTTCCCCCACAAATAGCTTTCTTTTGGTGGTATCTGATCACCTGTGCTTTTTTTTTTTTTTTTTTTTTTTTTTTTTTTTTTTTTTTTTTTGCGCTATAAACAAAAAAAGAGCCAATTTTGAAAAAATAACAATATTTTTCACTTTTTTTTATATGAAGTTCCCCCCCAAAAAAAAAGTAAACATCAAAATTTGAAATGGACCCTGCCTGTCACTTAGGAGATCCGCCCGCTTTGTTTACACAAGCGGGCGGCTTTCCACACTAGATCCCCGACGATCGGGGAAGAGCAGCGTTGATCCCCCTGGCCCGACTCCCGCTGTAACTGAATACAGCGGGAGCGAGCCTCCGGTGGCGCACGCCGCCGAGAGAGGGGAATGTCTGGTGACGTAGGTCTAAGTCGCCAGACGATAACGAGCCACTGTGCCGCAGTAGCAGCACAGTGAGCAGACGTAAAGTGGTTAATTTTTAGGACACTTGCCTGTCCTGGAATCCAGGGATGTCAGCACCCTCTCCCATGTTTCCATTGGCTCTCAGGTACTGCCACCACCATGGTCTGTAAGGAAAACTGGTAGGGAAGCCTTGCGGCTTCACAGCCGGTTCCCTACTGCGCTTTCTGAATGGCCCGCCGGCGGAGGAGGGGGGGGCCTAACTTCATAGTGATCGCCACAGTGCAATCTCCCGGATGTGGGGACAGGTACCTGTTAAAGGTGTGGCACTAGAGGGGGGAGGAGTCATAAGCGTAGCTTCCACTTTTGCGTGGAACTCTGCTTTAAACCAAAGTCAAATCCAAAAATGTATAGAAAAATACATGTAAACATGCAGTTTCTGGTATGAATGGGCCCTTAATGAATGATTAATTGCTGGCACCTTCTGAAGCGGCATTAACAATCTTGCTTGCTACATTTTTGGCGCATTTTTGGCAAACTGCACCAAAAACGCACCTCATTTCAATGCATTAAAAATGCACCCATGATCAGGGGAGAACCTGTCCACTGGCTGCTATCTTAAATATTCACACTCCTGCAGAGCTTCCAGCCCCCTGATGCCCAACACTTTGGGTGTGTATTATGGCTCGTTTCCACTGAGCTTTCTGGTACGGTACGCTATTTATGCCGTTTCCATTATGAATGGTACCCTAATTCCGAACCGTACCACTTTTTGGTACCCTTTCGTTGGGGTACCAAGCACATTAGTACCGTACCAACAGGGTGGAGCTACACTCTGCAGAACTTTGGTTGACAGAGGATTCTCTATCACAGCTTTCCTTCTACACTACGCCTATCATGAAAGGGTACTATTGGCAGTGGAAACGCAATGTGTACCGTTCTGAACCCTACTGCACCTTACCACTCAGTGGAAACGAGGCATAAGTGTCCCTTTTTGGGCTCAGTGGGTCACCCAGCCAGCATCTATCTCACTACAAGACATAATGGTGATCTAGGGGTTGGCAGGAGGAACCACAATGCCTAGCAGGGGAAAACCCGAAAAACCCAGAGCTGAACTTTAAAAATTGTCCACACACTAATTAAATGTTTTGCCTTGAGTTATACTTTAAATTATTATTTTTTTTTTTCTGGTTGAATGGGACACCTGTCAGTTTTTATTGCTATCTGTGCCCCGTTAGGGAGATTCACCCTCTTTGTCCTGTTTTGATTATCCTTGAAAGTAAAAGAATAACACATTTTGGGTTGTCTCCAGAAAAGGAATGGAGGGGAAATCTTCCAATGGGGACACTAGTTCTGGTGACCTGGGGGGTCCCCATGAACTTTCCCTAATTTGCAGAGATTTCCTCTCACTTCCTGTTTTGGCTATGAGACAGGAATAGAGGCAAATCTCCACAATGGGGCAAAAATAAACTCTTACCTTTTTACTCTATCCAAACCCAAAAATGTTACTTTTTAAGAACGTTAGCTTTGTTAATTGTTAGTGGGGTCAATTCAAAGGAGAAGGATTGAACCTTTTTCACATCTAATTTCTTATAGGTGAATGGACTTTCTCAAATGAAAACCACATTCAACTCCAAATTTGAATGCTAAAAAAGTGTTTTGTAAAGTACATTAGAATGAACTTTGTTAAGTCTTCAAATGTATTAATGAGAATTTTCATGTGACTATTTGTACATATACACATCCATTCAAAAGCATTCTAGTGTTTGGGCAGCATTGCGCTTGCCTTTTCCCTTGATGGGTCCTTTGGTATGTGTACTGTCTTCTGATTACCTGAAATCTGTCTGTATGGGGGAAATAATGCTTGTGGATTCCTTAACCACTTGCTGACCGCCCTATAGCACTTTTACTGCTACAGGTTGCAGCTGTGTGCAGAATCCGTGTCTAGATTTACGTGATTTTTGCACCCATGCCTGCAGGGGGCGCGCTGCTTCTGCTATAATTCACAGCAGAAGCTGACCTATGTGTGCAGGCCACTCGGTCCTCTGGCACCCGCTGATCTTCAGTAAAACAAGAGAGCTGAGATAGTTTTGAACAAGGTGTATCTCGGCTCTGATGGAGGGAGGGATGTATTCTGTGTCTCTGCAAAGTGTGGCCTAGTATATATCTCCCCCCTGGTGACAACAGCACGCTGTGTACACAAACACTGGCTAGGCACATGGGTAACAAGGGATCACACCCAGATGTTTAACCCCTTTCCAGCCAGTGTCATTAGTACAGTGACAATGTGTATTTTTAGCACTCGTGTCACTGGTTCTTGCAAAGTGTCAGCGTCTGTCTGCTGCAATAGCGCAGTCCTTCTATAAGTTGCTGATCGCCGCCATTACTAGTATAAAAAAATAAATATATTGCATAGTTTGTAGATGCTGTAACATTTGCATAAACCAATCCATTACTTTTTTTTTTTTTTTTTTTTTTTTGGTACAGCGTTGCACGACTGCGCAATTCTTTTAACCACTTGCCTACTGGGCACTTATACCCCCTTCCTGCCCAGGCCAATTTTCAGCTTTCAGCACTCTCACACTTTGAATGACAATTGCGCGGTCATGCTACACTGCACCCATATGAAATTTTTATCATTTTTTTTTCACACAAATAGAGCTTACTTTTGGTGGTATTTAATCACCTCCTGGGTTTTTTATTTCTTACAAAAAAAAGAAAAGACAGAAAATTTTGAAAAAAAAAAAAAAGTTTTTCTTATTTTCTGTGAGTAAATTTTGAAAATAAAATAAATTTTCTCCTTCACTGATAGGCTGCACTGATGAGGAGGTACTAATATGCCGCACTGATGGGCTGCACTGAGAGGTGGCACTAATGGATACTGACGGGTGGCACTGATGGGCAGCACCATCAGTGCCCACACTCAGTGCCCATAGTGCTGCTAGTCAGTGCCTAGATGAGCAGGCACTCACTGGCAGCACTAGGGGCACTGATGGGGGGGGGGGGCACTGATGGCGGGCACTGTGGGCAGTTGTGGCATTTTTTTCTCCACTTCTGTAATCAGTGCCCTTATTACATTCCTTTCTGTCCCCTTACCGGTGATCTGCTCTCCTCTTCCTCACATCGCAGTCTCCGTGTGAGGAAGGAGATCTGGCGCTGAGAGATGATCTCATATGTTTACATATGAGATCATCTCTCATCGCACGGTCCGATCACGTGGTAAATGGCCGCTGTGATTGGCCATTTACCACGATCTGTGATTGGCTGTGTCCAAGGGACACGGCCGCACAGATTTTCCCCGATGCGCGGGGAGCCTGTGTCCGGGAGGCCGTTTAAAGACGGCCTCCCGGAAATTCGAGTCCGTGCTGTAGCCGTACTTTGGCTATAGCGCGGGTGGGAAGTGGTTAAAGTACCACAGTGCTGTATTGCAAAAAATGGCCTGGACATGAAAGGGGGGGATAAATCTTCCGGAGGTCAAGTGGTAATTGGCAAGGTTGTCTTAGGTCTGTTGCCGGGAAAACGTTCCTATTGTTTTTCAGTCTTGGTTCTGCAGTACATTTAGTTCTTGCACAGTGAGTGGAAAAATCAAATCTTGTTGAGCAATGTTCCGGCAGGGAGATGTCTACCACTGACCCGACCAGTGTATGTTCGGCCTCATTTCATAAATTATACATTTGTGGTCATCTGTGCTTCAAACAGTACCATTAATAGTAAATACCGTTTATATACCACCTCTCGTGTATTACATTGAGTAGCTGAGGCCAACTCATTGTTCCCTCTGGCATGGCATTTTGTTCTAGCAGGCTGATTACATTGTCTTTTTATTGGAATTACTAACAGGAAGACAGATGTGCATTGGAAAATGATGTTCTGCTTGAATTCTGCCTTTATGGCCACACGGATGTGAACTAGCAGTTTTGTAGCCATGCTTAAGAATCCAAGGCTAAATGGGACTCGAGCTGCATTCTTGTATGTCAATAAGGGGGGGGGGGGGGTCAAGGACCTCCTTGTGTTGCTATCTTTGTAGAGGCTTTTAATGAATCCTATGTACTCAGCCAACATGCTTTAAAAGGGGTCAGGTCACCCAAATGTATATCTCGGTTATAGATGGAGTTTGGTCGCCTTGCCTTGTCCTCTTTCCACTAGAGACGTCACTAGAGGCTTCATATTGCTGCTTGTGTCCCTAATGAGATATGGAACTTGGTGTTATTAAATCCAAAAAATGTAATATATTGCAACTTACCAATTCATAAATGCATTTTGTTTTCTTTTTTCTTTCTTTTTTTTTTTTTTTCACCTGGTGATCTGGCTTTTTTCCTTTACCCTTTGGAGCCAGTAAGGCCTGTTTTTTCAAATTCCTTTGACAAGCTGCTCAGCAGATGTAGCAGTTGGAGGGTTGGGATAGACCATTTACAACTGACAGGGGTGCCTACATTCTTCGGCTTTTATTTTGTGTAAAACCTTTATCTCAAAAGGGAAGGGGAAAAAACTGCCCAAGGCCCCTTTCACACAATCTGGTCTGTCAGCGGGATCAATCCACCGATTTTTACCCCCCCCCCCCCCCCGCGCTGTGCAGGCAGAAGGCAGCTCTGTGCAGAGACACAGCTGTCAGGTCCCACTGTTCTCTATGGGGGATTCGGATGGGAACAGACCGTCTGTCCATTCTCATCCGATCCAATGGACGGATGGAAAATAGGGTTTTTATTCGTCCAGATTTGACAGATCGGATGTCAGCGGACATGTCTCCGCTGACATCTGATGCCCCATAGAGATGCATTTGGCACCCGTTCAGATCCGCCTGAAAAACGGACAAGCGGATCTAAACGGTCCGCCTTTGTGAAAGGGGCCTAAAGTATGTAAGCTGAAGTTCAGCTTTAATTTGTTAGTCAAGTCCTTCTAAATCTGCCAATGTGTCTTATTAAGGCCCCTTTCACACAAGCTGTCCGTTTTTTCATCCATCCGTTGACGGATGAAAAACAGACATCAATGTATCTCTATGTAAAAATGGATGATCATCAGTTAACATCCATTTTCATCTGCTTCTGTCAATGTCCGTTTTTTTTTTTTTTTTGAACGGATGAATGCCCTATTTTTCCATCCGTCAAAAAAACGGGATGACGAAGGACGAAAAACTGATGAAAAATGGATGGAAAACTGATACATTTTGACGTGACTGAACTGAACGGACCGTATGTGTGAAAGGGGCCTAAGGGTGGCTCTTTTGTCCTCCAGTGGAGTGGAGCCACACTAAAGCCTCCTGTACACATGTGATGCCCTCCAATGGGTAATCTGTGTTGGAGCACTCTTCTTCTGAGGGCATTTGACAGGTGATGCGTATACATTATATTGTGTGTAAGTCAGCAGCTACAAAAACTGTAACTGCTGACTTTTAATAAACACACTCACCTGTCTCAGGATCCAGTGATGTGCTCACCCGAGCCATCCCTTACTCCCTCTTCTGTCCCCAGCACAGTCATCTCAACTGTGGGCACCCAGCTGTGACCGCTTGTGGCTTCAGGAGCCGTGCTGTGCTTGACAAGTTCCAGAAGACTGTGGGGAGAGGAGCACTTCAGCTGGGATCACTTAGGCAATCCAAGTGGAAGTGGAAGCCGGTACCTGGTGGGGGGGGGGGGGGGGGGGGGGGGAAGGTACCCCCCTCCAAAAAAAAGTGGAGGAACCATTAAAGTGGAATTTCCCTTTTCGGGTGGCGCTCCGCTTTAAGGAGAGAGGTTAGGTGGCGGTAAATTGCAGCTCAGCTGTGCTTTTTTTTTTTTTTTTTTTTTTTTTTTTTTTTTTTTTTTTTTTTTACGCCCACAAGTGTACATGAGGCCTACGACAAGAAGTGGTGTTAATGGTCAGATCACCTGTTGGAAGGAAAGGGAGAAATTCTAAAGAGAACTAATGAAGCTACCACATTTATGGATTGGTAAAGTTGCAATTAGATAATTTAAAGTTGTATTTGGCTTTAGTGCCACTTTAGTGGAATTAAACTAAAAAAAGCAACCACTTGCTAGAAGGTCTCTTGCAAGATAATTTTTTTTTTTCTCCTTTGTGCAAACTGGCTATGGTTCATGCACATTGCAGTGTACACTCTCATTTCTATAGAATGAGAATGGAGTTTGGTGCCAGGATAATGTAACTCAATGCGTACTAGAGTTGCATCATCAGTGCCCATACAATGGCAGAAGGTGGAGGACTTTGGACCTGGAAAAAAGAGTGAAGACAGCAATGAATGGAGAGGGGACCACAGGGCTGGATCTGCCAGCACTGGAGTAGTGCCATAATGTGCTAGTATGCACAGCAAGAGGTCCCCCTGAAGCCTGCAATTTGGTTCCTCTGAGACGATTCCACTCCACTCTCTATCTTGCAAAAGTTTCTTGTATTGGTTTTGAATGAACTGACCCTTTTAGGAGCTTAATCGGAAATGGAACCAGCTTTACCCCCCAGAAAAAATGTCTTCCAGAACTTCTGGCCACCAAGCTATCTCCATTTTTTTCTTCTGATGACCAAAGCTTATATTTAATGTATGGCAGGTAAAAGCGCAATGGACTTGGGCATGCACAGGAAAGCATTTCTGTATATTTCTTGCCCAGTGATGTCTGTTATCCACACTTGCTTCACATAATTGGATTCTATCCAAAACATGGGAATACACAGAGTGTTCGGTCATAAGCTTTCTGGAAAGTACCTGAACGAACACTTCCTAGCTTCTGGTGTATACAAGCAATGATGTCATTGGTGCAGTATGATGTCATTGGTGCAGTATGATGTCATTGGTGCAGTATGATGTCATTGAGGCTGTGTGAAGTAGGCGTGTGAATTTTAATGTTTTATTGAAGGTCTAAAGATAATGTATAGATCCATGGTATGTTTTTAGATGATTAGAGAAGAATATGAAGATAATCCATCCCTCTACAGTCAGGGGAAGTGACAGATTCTCTTAAGGCCCTGCTACCTTCTTCCTGCAAGGCAGTGTCATCATTTTCAAGTATGAATTGCATACTAGCACATTGAGACTTGCCATAAAAAGAAGCCCTCCAGCGGCACGCTGTCACTGTTGCAGAAGCTTTTATCTTCACCTGGTCTTCCTTCCGGCTTTGTGGGCTCTGGGCTGCCTGACTGGCCGAGCCGCGATGACATCACTCCCACCCATGTGCACAGACCTCTGAAGGAAAGGGACGGTACGCCATTCCTTCAGAGCGCACGAGCCGGTGCTGTTCTGTGGAATATATTTTCTAAATTGTACACCTTTAGGAGATATTGATGGGGTTTTTTTTATTTATTTTTTCATGTATGAAGATAATAGGAGGTCTTTGCATCACTACTGATACAGTGCCACATTAAATGCCGTACACCATTTCTTCAAAGCCACTTACCTAAGCCAGTGTCCTGTGATTTTTTTTTTTTTATTTTATTGGCTATTCCACACACTTTTTGGTGGATGCAGGAAAATTAAACCTCTAAACAGTTATCGTATAAAGATGGTGAGCTCTCTATAATCAGGTTCTCAGGCCTGCACACCACCTGCATCCCATACAAGAGTCAGTCTTTCGATGCTTGAATGTATTGAATATTATGGAGTCTGCAACAGTAGTGGGGAACCCCCCCAAAGATGGGACCTGAGGCACAAGCTTGTCATAGACCTTGCCACCAGAGTCCTCAGATGTAAATCCCTGGACCTGTAGACAATATCACTTTTACGTGGACCAACCTTTTTAATTTAGCTGTTTATTGGAGATAATGATATTCTTGCTGAAAGCGGATAAAAACTTGAGCTGCAATGTAACGATGGCGGTCTCCCTTGACATTGTAAGATTGTTTTTTAAAAACTGCTTTTTTTTTTTTTTTTTTTTTCTCCTTTTGTGGTATGTTTTTATTCTTGTTATTGGGGTTAAATTCCTAAGGCCCCTTTCACATTGGCTTTCCAATCTGGTCTGCCTGTCAATTTTTCAAACAGACCTGATCGGATGCTCCATGCACCCCTATGGAGCAGTGGATGTTAGCAGGGACCTCTCTGCTGACACCCACTGCTATCCGATCTGATCTTGTCTGTGAAACCCTATTTTTCCATCCGTCTGGAGGATCTGATGAAAACGGACAGGCGGTCCATTTTCATTCGATCTCCCATAGAGAGAGCGGGATCTCACAGGTCTGTCTCTGCAAAGTAAGTGGAGACGGAGCTGTCATCTGAGCGGGGATCGGCAGACCGATCCCTGCTGAGCAAAACTGAGTCCGCCGGGTGGAAAGCCCATGTGAAAGGACCCTAAGGCCCCTTTCACACGGAGTCCGTCAGCGGGACTCCGTTTTTCTCAGCGGGGGATCGATCTGCCGATTCCCCCGCTAAGAGGCGGATGGCAGCTGTGTGTGGAGACACAGCTGTCAGATCCCGCTGTTTTCTATGGGGGAGTCGGATGGGAACGGACCGTCTGTACGTTCTTATCCGATCCGCTGGACGGATGGAAAATAGGGTTTCCATCCTTCTGTTTTGACGGATCAAATCGGATGTCAGCAGACATGTCTCCGCTGACATCCGATGCCCCATAGAGATACATGAGGCATCCGTTCAGATCCGCCAAAAAAGACAGTTGGATATGAACCTGTGTGAAAGGGGCCTAAAGGATTAGAGGCTGTTCAATGTGCAAATTGAATTTTGGCAAATGAGATAAACCTGTGTTCACTTTGAATACACAATCTTGTGCTAGTTAAAAATGTTTGGAAAAACCCTTTCTAATTTTTGGTTTACCTATAATATAAATTAAAAATGCAACACACCGAGCTGGTTATACACCAGATGTTTGGTCTAAACAAGAGCAGTCTATAGATTTCCCCAATCAAACTTACCAGCATGGATGGGCAAATCTCCCACTACTGGCTGTTGCATTGACAGTCAACACCCACGGCTGTCAGAATACCCAAACCGTGACTATAGTGGATTGCCTGTAGTCACTACTTGGTTAACTATTTAAAAAAAAAAAAAATTTACTGCATTACCTCCTTATCAAGTGGGATTGGCCAGATTCTTGCACAACAATGCAATATTTTTTATAATTGCTCAGTGTGATTCCACCTATATAGCATCTTATTTCCGCAGTGCAGTCACCCGTTATGGACGTATGTTGTACAGTATCTCACAAAAATTAGTACACCCCTCCCATTTTTGTATAAAATTGTATTATCTTTCCATGTGACAACACTGAAGAAATGACACTTTGCTACAATGTGAAGTAGTGAGTGTACAGCTTGTATAACCGTGTAAACGTGCTGTCTTCTCAAAAGAACTCCACACAACCATTAATGTCTAAACCGCTGGCAACAAAAAGGAGTACACCCCTAAAGTGAATGTCCAAATTGGGCCCGAAGTTTCAATATTTTGTGTGGCCACCATTATTTTCCAGCACTGCCTTAACCCTCTTGGGCATGGAGTTCACCAGAGCATCACAGGTTGCCGCTGGAATCCTCTTCCATGACGACATCACGAAGCTGGTGGATGTTGGAGACCTTGTGCTCCTCCACCTTCTGTTTGGGGATGCCCCACAGATGCTCAATAGGGTTTAGGTCTGGAGACATGCTTGGCCAGTCCATCACCTTTACCCTCAGCTTCTTTAGCAAGGCAATGGTCATCTTGGAAATGTTTGGGGTCGTTATGTTGGAATAGTGCCATGCGGGCCAGTCTGCGAAGGGAGGGGAATCATGCTTGGCTTCTGTATGTCACAGTACATGTTGGCATTCACCGCTTCCTCAATGAATTGTAGCTCCCCGGTTCCGGCAGCACTCATACAGTCCCAGACCATGACACTCCCACCTCCATGCTCGACTGTAGGCAAGACACGCTTGTCTTTGTACTCCTCACCTAGTTGACACCATCTGAACCAAATTTATTTTTTTTCTTGGTCTCAGACCACAGAACATGGTTCCAGTAATCCATGTCCTAAAGGCCCGTACACACGCACCGATTGTCGGCCGAACGATCGGCCGTCTTTTGTCCGGTGCTGTGGTGTAGGTTGAAAAGTGCTAAAGACTGCACACGAATTTTGTCGGCCAACAACAACCGACTGCAGATGTGATGTCATGTGATGGTTAACTTTCTGTGTGTTTTTTTTCTTCTCTGAGCATGCCCTGTCTTGCTCATCTGCTGTTTGTCGGCCGAATTCTGTACTGACTGAGGAACAATCGGCCGTTCTGGTGTTGGCCAACAAAAATTTTAAAGCATGCACATCAGATTCTGTTTGGCCAAAAAGTCGCAGTCGGTTGTCGGAAGCATCATACTAACAATCGGCCGATCGGACGGTGGCCGAATATTTACGGCCGACAATCGCTACATGTATACGGGCCTTTAGTGCCGGTTCACACTGATGCGGCTGCGGCGATCGCATGTAATGTCGGAGCGCACTGCTCCTTCATAAGTGTGAACCGGGGCTTAGTCTGCTTGTCTTCAGCAAACTGTTTGCAGGCTTTCCTGTGCATCTTTAGAAGAGGCTTCCTTCTGGGATAAAGTAATTCCTACTAATTTTCCTTCTGGGATAACAGCCATGCAGACCAATTTGATGCACTGTGAGGCATATGGTCTGAGCACTGACAGGTTACCTCGTCATCCTCTGCAGCAATGCTGGCAGCACACATACGTCTTCTTTCCCAAGACAACCTCTGGCTATGACTCTGAGCACATGCACTCTTTGGTCAACCATGGCGAGACCTGTTCTGAGTGGAACCTGTCCAGTTAAATCGCTATATGGTCTTAGCCACTGTGCTGCAGCTCAGTTTCAGGGTCCTGACAATCTTCTTATAGCCTAGGCCATCTTTATGTAGAGTAGCAATTCCTTTTTTTTTTTTCAAATTCTTTTTTTTTTTTCCAAAGTCAGAGTTCTTTGCTATGAAGTGTCATGTTGAACTTCCAGTGACCAGTATGATAGAGAGCGATTTAAACCCTATTTACTCCTGAGACCTTGTAACGTTAACGATAACGAGTCACATGACACCAGGGAAGGGAAAATGGCTAATTGGGCCAAATTTTTGTTGTTTTTTTCACTTTTCCAAGTGGTTTAGGCCAGGGCTGTGGAGTCGGAGTCGGAGTAAATTTTGGGTACCTGGAGTCGGCAAACAATGCACCGACTCCTACTCGTACTAAATTTAGATTGGAATTAAAAAAAAAAAGCACGTTTTAAATGTCCCAATTAACAAAAAGTTATAATTAATTACTTAGTATAAGGAAACTTATAATTGAGGAGGCCAAATTTTAAAAAGGAAAAACTACAGAAAGTTCTGAAAGGACGTTTTGTCTTCCTTTTAAAATTGATGCATGCACACGTCAGTCAATTATTTTGCTATTAATGTTAGATTTGTGGATGAAAATAATTACAAAACAATAACACGGACCCTCGGATTAAAGGACACTCAGGCACATCACACCAGTGATTACTTTCAGAAATTAGTGGAGGGTGTTCTAGAAGATTTTGAAACTACAAAAGGAACAGATTTGTGACAGATAACGTTTCTAACATGTTGAGCACAATTGAGAAGATAAACGCCGATGAAGAAGGTAACAAACAGATATTAGAGTTAGAGGAACACAGCTCTGCAAGTATTATTATTATTTCAGGTTCTTAAATAGCGCTGTCAATTTTCGCAGCACTTTACATATACATTGCACATTCACATCAGTCCCTGCCCTCAAGGAGCTTACAATCTAAGGTCCCTAACTCACATTCATTCATACATACATAGTAGGGCCAATTTTATACAGGATCCTATTAACCTACCAGCATGTCTTTGGAGTGTGGGAGGAAACCGGAGTACCCGGAGGAAACCCACGCAGGCACAGGGAGAACATGCAAACTTCAGGCAGGTAGTGTCGTGGTTGGGATTTGAACCAGCGACCCTCTTGCTGCTAGGTGAAAGTGCTAACCACTACACCACTGTGCCGCCCATATTGAAGAAAGTTTAGAAACTAAGAGAATGCTGACATTTTTTTAGACAACTTTGTAGAAGAAGCATTGAAGCTTGCGACTATTCATAATATGCAATGTGCTGTTCATACACTGCAACTTGCCATAAGAGATGGATTAAAAGATCGCCATGCAGCTACACTAATTGGCAAATTACGCCAAGTAACTGTTGCAGCCAGGGCCCTGAAAACAGATGCAGTTTTGAAAAGACGTGCAGGAAAAGGAGCCATTTTGGATCAAACAACTCACTGGGGAAGCACTTATTTAATGGTGAAGCGTTTGCTTGAACTTAGACTTCATAGAAGAAATGGACAATGAAACTCTTGCATTTACTGAAAGCCAGTGGACACAAACAAAAGAGCTGGAGAACCTTCTTTCTCACCCCTTCACTGTCACCAAGAGGTTGCAATGTGACGATCTAAATCCGGGTAAATTCCTCTTGAAATGGAAGAGCCTGTTATATCGCCTGAACAAAAATAGAGGGTTAATAGCTGAGGGCATTGCATCTTCAATGATGAAAAGAGAGAGTCTTTTGCTGGAAAATGAAATCTTGTTAGGCTCCATGTACACGGGACGTTGTTAAAAGTCCCTTTGAATGCTGGAATTTTTAGGACGTTTGAAACGTCCGTTCGGTCGCGTTTGTACCCGCGTTTAGCGGGCGTTTAGCAGCGTTTGCGGGCGTTTCCGTTTAGAAGCGTTCCTAGAGGTCAAAAAAATTATTCCCCTTTAAAATGGAAAAGCGCGAACGCTAAACGCGGGTCATCGCGTTCGGACGCGTTTGTGCGTTTGAAACGCCGGGAAACACACGTTCGAACGCAAATAATTGCGTTCTAAAAACAGTCCCTGAACGCAACTGCCTGCAAATGACTGTAAACGACCTGGTGTACATGGACAGATAAGATAAAATGTAGATGGGTTCAGGGGCTTCTGAAAAAAACGCCCAACTGCTCCTAAACGGCCATTTCCAGCGTCCCGTGTACATGGAGCCTAAGTTGAAGAAGCCATCCTTGTTTATCCAGAGATCGTTGGTGATGTGGCCAGAATAGTTTTACTGCAATGTTACCCACCCAAGTCAGTGTCGAAAGATTAATACAGGGGAGTCTGAGTCGGAAGTACAAAAAACTGAGGAGTCGGAACATTTATCTACCGACTCCACCGCCCTGGTTTAGGCATTAATGGCTGTTACTTTGAGGGGACAGCAAATGTACATGGTTATACAAGCTGTACACTCACTACTTGTAGCAAAGTGTAATTTCTTCAGTGTTGTCACATGAAAAGAGATAATAAAAAAATTTACAAAAATAGAGGGGTGTACTCACTTTTGTGAGATGCTGTATGTGACAGATTCAATGCTAATCTTAAGAAGTGAACGCTGTTCATTAAATTGTTGAAACTTCTGGTTTCTCTGAAACATCCAAAATGCCAATATGCACAATGATAATGTAAAAATTTGTAGTGTGAAAGGGCTGAATTTTTATTTTTTTTTTTTTTCCATCGGTGTAAAGAATTCTAAGCAGAACAGGTTTTTATTATGAGAATTTTACAATTTAATAAATTACAAGATTTAATAATGACTTTTAGATTTGGCTGTATTATGTAACAGTGGATGTGGTACCCAGAAAGTTTTATCTAGTATTGGTGTTTGCAAGGATATTTTCTTCTTGGGTCCTTCAACTTCTCAAAGTTCGTTGTGCCGTATTGGAGTGACCACCCATTGCTCAAATTTTGGCTGATTTTGCAGTATTTAAAGTTCAAGACATAGTCAGCTTTATTTACCAACATTTCGTTTCTCCCCCCCCTATCGGAGTCTATTGGAAGCTGTATTTTTGCTTAGTACTGTATTAGGCAACACGGCCCAACGCACATGGTGTGAGTGGTCTCCTATAGAGTCTGGACAAAAGGCAGTGAATACTCTGTAATCTGTTACTTGTAATAGGAAAAAAAAATGTACATGAGATGTATAAATGGGATATTTTGCATATCTAAAGACTTTTTATGCTGTTACAAAAGCCGGAAGAAGACCTAAATACGTGATCGCAGTATTACCGCACTTGCTATGATCAAGCCAAGTCACACGGTGCTTGCCATCTGTGCGGAGCTGCTGATAGAGCTCTCCAAGTACAGAACATGTACAAAGAAAACCTTGACGGGCTCTTTCAGATCTTGAGTTTCATTTCTCAGTTTGAAGTAATGATGTAGCTGAAGTTTGGCATTTGCAAGCAAGTCTAAAGCCCCGTACACACGTACCGATGGTCGGCTTACAAATGTTCCTCTTTTCTCCCCGGGATGTCGGTGTCTGCTGAAAAGTGCAAAGACAGCACAAGGACAGCACAAGAATTTTGTCCGCCGACTGCAGAAGTGATGTCATGTAATGGTTAACTTTCCCTGTGTTTTCTATTTTCTGAGCATGCCCAGTCTTGCAAATCTGCGGTCTGTCGGCCGAATTGTGTACTGACAGGCGAACAATCGTCCGTTCTGGTGTCGGCATACAAATATTTTCATGTTTGCAAGAAAGACTTTTGTCCGCGGATTGTGCGCAGACATCTGTCGGAGGCACCATACTAACACGCGTACAATCGGCAGATCCTTCGTCCACCGACGTTTGTATGCCGACGATCGGTACGTGTGTACGGGCCTTTAGAAGTGGCTGATCTAATGTAGCACTTCATCAGATGTCCATATGGTAGATGGACTAACAACCTCCCAATTCCAACCACCCTGTTTACATACCTGTATGAGGAGGCCAAGATGAAGAGGGGAAGCAGTATATTTCCCACCTGTTAAGGTGGACATTCATTAGTAGAATTTTTGTTTGATCTTCGAACAGTTGGTGGGGTCAAATCCATCCACTTTCCACCATAGTGACGAGATGGTTGGACATCTGGATGAAATTGTAAGTGCTTTAAATTGAATTTGGATTCAGTGATGGCAAGGTAAAGCGGATCTCCACCCAAAAGGGAAAGTTCCCCTTTAAGCATTACTCCCTACCCAATATGCCACTTTTTTTTTTTTTTTTTTTTTGGGGGGGGGGGGGGGGGGTGAATGGAAACGGGTACCTAGTTTTGCCAGGTACCTGCTTCCCATTCCACTCAAGCTGCTGTTCTCCTCCCCCCTCCCTCCTTGCAATCTTCTGGGACACGTTGCAGGTCCTAGAAGATTGCCCGACCAATGGGAAAGCGCTGTGCGGCTCGCGCATGTGCACCTTTTCTATGGCAAGCTGTCAACTGGGTGCTCACACTTGCAATGCTGCGGAGAGGGAGTGAAGCAAGGCTTTGGGCGGCCACATCGCTGGATTGTGGGACAAGTTAGTGTGTGTTTTTAAAGTCAGCAACTACACTTTTTGTAGCTGCTGACTTATAATAAACACAAAAATTAGTGGAACTCCGCTTTATGTGAATAACCTTATGATGGCATCTGAAATTCGGTGATATATTGGGCAAACATGTCCCTGAAGTTGATGATTTGAAAGCCAGGAAAAAAAAAATGGTCATCAGTTTGTTGTGTAGCTGTAGACCAGTCAGTGTGACCATTCTGACCTGTGTTCACTGCCAAAAGCATCCACGATGGGCCCATGAGGGTTAGAACTGGACTAAAGAGCAATGGAAGAAGGTAGCATGGGCTGATGACTGTGTTTTCTTTTACATCATGTGGATAATCAGCGGTCTGTGCCTTACCGGGGGAAGAGATGGCAACAGGATGTAGTATGGGAAGAAGGCAAGCCTATGGAGGCAGTGTGAGACTTTGGGCAATGTTCTGCTGGAAATGATTGGGTCATACCGTTCATGTGGTTACACGTACCACCTACCTAAACATTGTTGCTGACCAAATACAACCCTTAATGGAAACCGTATTCCCTGATGGCAGTTGCCTTTAAGCAGAATAAGGTGCCCTGCCACACTTCAAACTCATCGTGTTACCCAAATCATTCTGACGTTTTGACTTGGCCTCCAGATCTCAATCCAATTGAGCGTCTGTGGGATGTACTGGAAAAAAACATTTCAATCTATGGAAGCCCCACCTTGCAACTTAAGGCTATGTTCACATCTTGGCGTTGCTATTACAGGCGTTTTTATGGGCGTTTTTGCAGGCGTTTTACATATGTTTTTTGTGCAGGCGTTTTTAGATTGAATAGAGACCAATGGAAAACGCCTGTAATCTGCCCAAAAAGAAGCTCATGTACTTTTTTGAGCGTTGGGCGTTTTGCTCATGGTGTCAAAATGCTCAGGTGTGAACAGGGGCCATTGGAATGAATAGGATTTGTCTTGTTGGGCGTTTTTGAGAGCTGATCCTAGAGCAGAAAAAACGCCCCAAAAACGCCTACATGTGAACGTAGCCCAAAGGACCCGAAGGATCTTCTACTGATGGCTTGGTGCCAGATACCACCTTCAAAAGGGGAACCAACTCAGTATTGGGTGGGCATTCAAACATAAAAGCGCTTTGAAATGTATCAAAGCCCAGGACCTCTTCCTTTTTTTTTTTTTTTTTTTTTTGTAGCTGTCCAGTTGAATATGGTGCTGATACTGTTCAAATTTTTTATTTTTAGCATTTTTTTTTATTTGGCAGTCTTCGTTTGTAGAGCAGCATTCTTTTGGTTGTATTCTATATTTAAAGCTGTGTCCTTGGGGCTGTATGGTTTTTAGAACGTTTATATCAGAAAAGTGTCATTTCTGAATGCCGTACTGTGAGCGCTCACATTGTTTGGTTCTTTTGGCGTGCATGAAATCCTTCACATTTTTCACATTCTCTTTGGAAACAATTTCTGGAAGTTCAGTGACAGAAGTTTCTTCCAGTAACAGATGAGATGGCTGCTTCTGCGTCACATGCGTCTCTGGAATGTACCATGTGGGATATGAAGCAATAATTAGCTACGGCGTCCCAGTACTTTCCTCTTGTTTGTTATGGAAAAAGCAATAGGAGTAGGCTTTCTGCATACTGGAATCCTTTTCACTGAGAGGCGTATGTGGTTTCTATTATGTGGAATCCTTGTCACTGGGAGACATACGTGATTCTATATGGGGCTAATAGAAGCTGCTTTTACGGTTTTGTCTTGGATGCAGATCCCCTATATTATAGGCTTGACAATACATAAAAAGAGGGAAAGGAAATGGAAAAGCAAAGCAGAATAGGTGGGTGCAGCCTCTTTGGCTGCTTTAAAGGGTAATTTGGTTAATTCGTACATTCTCTATCCTATAAATGAGCATATAAAATATACTAGCGAGCGATCTAACAAACCTTTATAAAAATCCAGCAGGGAGACTGGGACCCCCTCAGTGGTCTCGGCAGGTGTGCAGAACCAGCAGGTAAAATTCCTGCCTAGACTATATTGCCTTCATTAGGCAGAAAAGATCCAGAGGGGGTGGTTCTTGGGCCAGGACTGGCAGTATTAGGCAGCTTACACACGATACTCCTGTTAGAGCATCTACGTTTTCTGGCGTAATTGTAATGCGTGTATTTTCGGGCATTTGCGTACATTTTCGCGTAAATGCGCATAAATTCTAGCGTTCTTGATATTCAATTGGCATTTTGGGTCATTTGAGCGCATTCGCGTGTATTTGCGCGCATCAGGCTCAAATTACTGACCAAAAATGCCAATTTTTCTATTTTGTTCTTACTGAAGAAAACGCGGCGCTCATTTACGCGGCTGTGTGCATAGGCACATTAGAATGAATGGGCTCTATTTTAGCTCAGAAAAAAAAAGCTGTACTGGGCATTTTTAAGCTGCAGTGTGTGGGAGATAGGATGAAACAGACCATGTGTGTGTTCTTCTCTTCCCCCCCCCCCCCCCCCCGATCCTCCAGATAGATGGAAGATAGGGTTAACATCCATCTGGATTTCATGAACCGGATCGGATAGCGGTGGGTGTCAGCGGACAGGTCGGCGCTGACATCAGCTGCTCCATAAAGGCACATGGAGCGTCCGATCAAGTCCGCCTGAAAAACTGTCTGACTGGCAGATCTGATCAGAAAGCCGTGTTAAAAGGGCCTAATTCCACAGGCTGATCACCTTCATGCCACGCTGCATTGATGCAGTAATTCATGCAAAAGAAGCTCTGAACATGTATTGAGTGCATACTTTTCAGTAAGCCAACATTTCTGTATTAAAAAGCCTGGTCTTTAATATTCGCCTTCCGGTTTGTAAGAAGCCATGGTCTTTGGCCTGAAACCCTCTACTTGTATTAGTGTGTGTGTGTGTGTGTGTGTGTGTGTGTGTGTTTTTGTTTTTTTACCAAGGACTTGGCAGAAAGTGTTTAAGCCCCCGTTCACACTAAGGCGACCTGGTCGCCTCACAGGTCGCCTCCCATAGGGAAGCTGCGGACCCGTTGTAATAGGAGCAACACAAGTCGCTCCGACTTAGAAAAAGGGTCCGGAGCTTCTTTGGGGCGACCAGGAGGCGACCGCCATAGACATATCGCTTCTCGGCCTTTTGGCTAAGATCAAGTGTAGTATCTGTTCCTATCAGTGTTGGTATGGAACCGGAATGTTAGTATCGGTGGTGGCCGAAGTTAACCGGGGCGTAACTGGAGGACCGGAGTAGGCCAAACCAGAGAAAGCCGGATGGTTCCAATGCCTTCCTGATTTGAATGGGTCCGCCCCTGTCAGTTTGAAGGGAGCGAGAAAGCCGGCGTGGTCAACCGGTTAGTACTGCTCCTGGATGTAATTGGTGGGAGTGTGCGGATGGTGAGGGGAAGGGCCCTTCCTCCTGGGTGAATTTGGCTGAGAAGGGGGCCATTTTCTATACCTTTCGAGGTTGGGCTCTCCCTGAGCTGTCTGCATTCCTGGCCTCCTGACAGGAAGGGCTACACTTGGTCTGGCCATGGGCTGAGTCCGAAAAAGCCCGTGGTGTACGTGCCCCTGGGGTGGCAGCCCAGGGGTGCCTCAATTTCACTGGTGAGGGGCAGCTCACCTGAGTTTTTGTGGCACCTTGGTCACTGCACCATCACACTTTTTCTGCACCTGCCTCTTGGGGTGGGCCTTTTAGCCAACACCAGAGGAATTTTTTATTCCTGGCCGGGGGGCCTGCCGAGGTCTTGCACTTAGGCACTACCCAGCACTTCTCCACTTCCCCTTTCCCCACTCTGTTTTTTCTTTGTGTGTCCCTTTTTGGTTGTATTGTCACTTGCACGATGAGTATGGCGTAGGTCCTCGGGCCTGCCCTGAAAGTCTTGGGAGGGGGTGGACATGGCCTTTTGGCTTAGTTCGCCCTCTCTCACGGGGTCTCCCTTCGGGGGAGCCCCACCTAGTACTCGGGGTGGGCTGTTTCGGCAGTCCCCCTGGAGAACGGGGTCTGCCCGGCTTCGGCTGGGCGGACCTAAGTGAGTACCTAAGTCCCAGTCAGGAGCTTCACGCCCCGGTGGATCAGGGTTAGGGCCCTTCCTCTTCGGAGGAGGGCCATGTGTGTACGCCTTTTGCACTTTTTTGTGTGTCTCACGTTTGCGTGTGTGCACTTTTTTATGCACCGGGTGTAAGTCTTTTGAGTGTGTTTCACACGCTACGGGCTTAAAAAAAAAAAAAAAAAAAGTCGCTCCGACTTAGAAAAAGGGTCCGGAGCTTCTTTGGGGCGACCAGGAGGCGACCGCCATAGACTTCAATGTTATGAAGTCCGTGGCGGCCGCTCCGAGGTCGCGGTGCGAAGTAGCGTCTCTCGTATGTGAAGGGGCACTCAGAGTAAAACCATGTTTACGCCATGCTGCCGTTTAAAACGAAAAAAACAACTATTTAGGCCTCCTGGCTATTTTGTTGCCAAGCTCTGTCAAGTCCTCCTGGGACAGAGCTTTCTCAGTCTCTACCTCCTTTAACTTGATCCTTCAGTCACTAAGCTGGACTTGTTTTCTGCTCACTTGGGATGAGCTAAGGTTCAGGCTAATTTTTCAGTTCATCCTGAACCGGAAGGAAAATGTCACATGATCGATCGCAAGTCGCCAGCCCAATCCACAGCAGCAATGGAATTTCCCATCCCACAGCCGCACATAACAAAAGGGTGGGGATTGTGGTGGCCTAATGACCTTGTCCAGATATGGCCACCTGGCAATTTCACATCAATGATGGCACGGTTCTCTGCCCCTTTGTTACATGTGACTGCAGGGCATTCCACTGCCACAGCTGATTAGGCTGGCAGCCATCCATGTGGTGGTTTTCTATGAGTTAGGTGTAATGGTTTGGTTTCCTTAGCTCGTGCTTACGGTCCACATATTGACTATTTGTTTGGACAGGGGCTACTTTTGTCCCTCCACAAGCTTCAACTTTCTCTGACATCAGTTTAGTTTGGCGGCCTGTTTCTCTAGGCTGTCTGGACATGCACTCCCCAGGCGTTGGGCTTCTAGTGGTCCTAGAGGTAAATTTGGGGGGTGGGGGGAGAGAATTGCTACCTAGAGAATATTTTCTTTTGTGAGCAACCCCTACGTGCCTCCAATCAGCCTCGCATCTGTTTGGAGACCCTTTCCCGGTTGAAATACACGATCTGCATTAGGGCTCTTTCACACTGTCTGCCTCCGTAGGCGGATCCGTGCTGCTCAGCAGGGGATTGTAAATGCAGATCCCACGCGGAGCAGGCAGGTGACATCTCCCTCTCCGCTCTGTGTGTGGAGATGGAGGTGTCGGAGCCCCATGCATCTCTATGGGGGAATCGGATGAGAGTGGACCGCTTGTCCGCTCATATCCGATCCCCTGGACTGATGGAAAATTGGGTTTCAATCCATCAGGATTTTACGGACTGGATCGGATGCGGGTGTCAGCGGACATGTCTCCGCTGACATGCGCTGCCCCATAGGGATGCATGGAGGATACGATCAGATCCACCTAAAAAAACTGACAGGTGGATCTGATGAGCGCTCATGTGAAAGGACTTTTGGTGACTTTTAGAGCTTGCCACTAACTTATTTTCATAATCGATTAGTTGGCCGATTTTTTTTTTTTTTTTTTTTTTTTATCGGATATTAACCTTAAAGTTTTGATGTATAATTTAGTTAATATGTGAATGTTAAAAAGTCAATTTATTCTTAAAGATCTATATGCAGTGGTAAATCTAAATTACCAACTACATGGTTAGGAAGTAAAATCTCTAATCCACTCTGAGAATAACAGACAGAAGAGATACTGTAACTACTAATAGAAGTTCAATCTGGTAAATTATCATCAGACTCCGAGATCAAATTTTTATCTTTTAAAGACTTGTTTTTTTGCTGTTTTTCAAGACAGAACTGTTATATACTCCCTTGTCCTAGGCAGGTGGATTGATGAAAGCTGAATAAACAACATAAACATAAATAAGTGCAGCGCAATAAACCTAAGCATGTCCATAAAAGCTACCTGGGCCTGCTGTCACTTTATGCTGGTCATACAAAAAAATGTTCATGTGACTTTCTAGTGTTTAGTGGGGTAAAATCGATGTTCGTTTTTCGCCCACAGTGACGGGAAAATTCGAAGGAGCAGAATGGAAAACTTCTTGGTCAAAGGAATTTTCAGACAGTGTATTAGCTTTTCGTTCAGAAATTACATTCATTTTAAAAGCAAGTGAAATTTTCAAATGACATTCTTTTATCCAGCAAATGTACAAACATTTTTTGTAAGAATATTCTTGTCCAAAAATCGATATGTATGGCCAGCATAAGGCTCGGTTCACACCTGTGCAGTTTGCTTTTGATCTGTTTCTGCAGTGCTTTTGCTGTGCGTTTGCATTTTTGATCAATTTGTTTTTGGGCAGATTAAAAAAAACGCAAATCATGGCAAAAACACACTACATGTTTTTTTCTGCAGCTTCGCCATTGAAGTCTGGTAAACCAAAAAAGCACTTTTTTTTTTTTTTTTTTTTTTGGATCGCCTGTCATAATTGGGTTAATTAGCTCTTTATAGTACAAAGAGCAAAAAATCGCTACTAATATATAGGAATAAATTAAAAAATAACCCGCGCCCTTTGCAAAAGGCACATCAGCAGCTAACTCAAAACACTGGAAGGTTTCAAATGGGATACAGGTGTCCTTTTATGAACGGGTGAATTTTTTTCTCCATTGGCTTCTCTACAGTTCTCCGGGGAAAATGATCACATCTGGCACCCCTTTTATGAATGGGAGAACTTCAGTTCGCCCAGGGTGATCAGAGGAGAACAGTTTTCTCGGAGATCTGTGTAGAAGTCAATGGAGCGTCTGTAATCTCGTGAGACAAAGCGAGATTACAGTAGTATGAAAATCCCTCGCGCGCTTTAACAAGCAGAGATAAATTATCACTGCTGAGTACACGAGGTTATAAATAATAGTCCCCTTACATAAATATGTATATATATACACTGAATACACACACACATACATTGTGTATATATATATATACACATTAAATATATATCTACATGTATGTGTGTATATATATACATGTATATATATACATAAATATGGCAGGGGGACATGATTACTGTGTTGGGGGGTCTGAACGAGGAAGAAGGAAGTCCATAATCTTCCTTTTTCCCCCTCAGTTCTCCCCCGATTCTGTCTTCACTCCCCGCTTCACAAGCTCCAGGCTGGTGAACCCGGGAGTGTGAATTCTGGCACAGATCGCCAGTGAAGGGCGGAGATCGCAGCTTCATAGCCTGGCCATTTCTGTGTCTGTCAATGACAGATTCCCATGTGAAGAGATGATCAGCGGAGAACATGTTCTCCTGCGATCATTTCTGTTTCATAAACTGAGAATGATCGGAAATGAGCTGTGATCAGCAGGATCACTGCTCATCTCCATTTCATAAAAGGACACCACAATACGCTGCTCTATGTATTTTATATATAGGAACGGGGCATTTAAACCTTTTTATATTAAAGTGGTGCTAAAAGCTGAGACTTTTTTTTTTTTTTTATTTTATTTTTTTTTTTTTTTTTGGATATGGTCATTCTAAATATGATGCACAGTACTGGTAAGTGTTTACTTTAAATGTAATTGTAATTAAGTTGGCTTGGAAGAGCCAACTTACTGATATTGTATTTAAACTTATTATTAAGTTGGCTTGGAACAGCCAACTTACTGATATTGTATTTAAACTTATTATTATTCTTCTTCTTATTATTATTTTTCTGGCCGGTAAATTTTTGGACACTATCTCCTCCTAGACCGTTCAAGCTACATACTCCAAACTCGGCACAGACCTTCATACTGTTCTGACTCGGTGTGCTATATCTTTTCAGACTGGTTTGAGTTACGGTTTTCCTAAAAATTAAAATTAAAAACCCAAAAAATGCCCATAGACTTTCATTGACAGGATGTTCAGATGACCCAAGCTCCAAATCCCATTAGACTCAATCAAGCTTTGATGCTAATCAATGTAAACTCATTCAAACTCGTCTAATCTATCTATCAATCGATCTTCAAACCTTTTCGATCGATCGATCGATCTTCAAACCTTTTCGATCGATCTTCAAACCTTTTCTATCGATCGATCAATCTTCAAACCTTTTCGATTGATCGATCTTCAAACCTTATCGATCGATTGATCTTCAAACCTTTTTGATCGATCGGTCTTCAAACCTTTTTGATCGATCGATTGATCTTCAAACCTTTTCGATCGATTGATCTTCAAACCTTTTCGATCGATCGGTCTTCAAACCTTTTCGATCGATCGATCTTCAAACATTTTCGATCGATCTTCAAACATTTTTGATCGATCTTCAAACATTTTTGATCGATTGATCTTCAAACCTTTTCGATCGATCGATCGATCTAAACTTTTCAAACTTTCTGGTCAGGCTTTTTCAAGCCAACTTAAAGTTTGTCTCAAACTTTTTTTTCTAGTTCCTTTTATATTGCCTCTAGTTTATCAACCTCCACCTTCTCTGGGTTCAGATGCTGATCTTCCCTGCAGTCTTTAAAGTGATTTTTTTTTTTTTTTTTAACAAAGTCCTACTTACCTGCTCTGTGTAATGGTTTTGCACAGAGCAGCCCTGATTCTCCTCTTCTGTGGTCCCCCACGAACGCTTCTGGCTCCTCCTGGTCTCCGAGTGCGCCTATATCAAGGTAATAGAAAAACTTCTGCCTTCAGAACCACTTCCCACCCCTGACTACATTTCCCATGAGGCATTGCTCCTCACATTCACAAGTTTTCAGGCACTTACTGACTTAGGCTCCTTTCACACGGCCGCTCCGTGTGAAAGGTCCGCTGCGGGACTTTTTTTTTTTTTTTTTTCCACAGAGCGGATGACATTTCTGTCATCCGCTCCGTGTGCCCGCATATCATCCCATCCGTTTGCGGATGATATGCGGACATAATGTAAGTATATGGCACTGCGGATGTCAGCGGATGACACCGCTGACATCCGATTTTCCTTCCTTTCCGTTTTTTACACGGAAGGAAAAATGGGGTTCTGTTCCATTCGTAAAAACGGAACAGAACTGACAGGAGGAAAATCGGGTGTCAGCGGATGGTATTCCGCTGACACCCGCAGTGCTATTCACTTACATTATGTCCGCAAATCATCCGCAAACGGATTTGATGATTTGCGGACACACGGAGCGGCCGTGTGAAAGGACCCTTATATGGATGGTGTACTGAGCTGTATGTGTGAGACCCCATTCACACTGGGGCGACCTGGTCGCCTGACAGGTCACCGTAGGTCGCCTGGCATAGAGAAGCTGTGGACCCGTTCTAATAGGAGCGACACAAGTCGCTCCGACTTGGAAAAATGGTCCGGAGCTTCTTTGGGGCGACCTGCATAGACTTCAATGTTATGAAGTCCGTGCCGGCCGCTCCGAGGTCGCGGTGCGAGCAGCGTGCCGCGACCTGTGAGGTCGCCCGGGAAGTCGGATCACCCCAGTGTGAACGGGGCCTCACTGTAGTTCATAATATGTAAACAAATAATGCATTGTGTATGCAGGTCAACTAATAATTGATTCAGAAAATACTGGTCGTTTCGGCCCTAATTGTCATTGTGTAAAGTATCTTTACACAATGACAATCTGTCCATGTTATGTATGTGTATATACTGGGCAGGTGAATATATAATTTGCTTATAATTCTCTCCTCAACCCCCCTCCCCCGCCCACCACCTCCACCTAACCAGTCTTTCTGTTTCTGCCACTTTGATATGAATCTTACTGCTGTGGCACACTGTGTAGATATAGACGGGTGAGAAAAAAATGCTATAAAGTAGAAATGCTTTTTAAAAAAAAAAAAAAAAAAAAAAATATATATATATCTCTAATTATGATTAACGATTTACAAAATCCAAATCTAATCCATGTTTGGTGTGACTAGCCTTTGGCTTGTTTCCAGCATCAATTCCTCGAGGTACGATTTTTGAAGGAACTCAGCAGGTAGGTTGTTCCATCATCTCGGAGAACTAACCACAGATCCCCTGTGGATGTTGGCTGCCTCAATACCTTCTGACCCCAGACAGACTCAATGATTAAATCTGGGCTCTGTGGGGGCTAAACCATCACTTGCAGGACTCCTTGTTCTCTTACACTGAAGATAGTTCTTAATGACATTAGCTGTATGTTTGGGGTCTTTTGTCTTGCTGCAGAATATATTTGGGGCCAATCGCACAGTTCTCATCTGGCATGATGGATAGGTATTTGCCTGTATTTCTCAGCATTGAGGACACCATTGATTGGGCAATGTTGAGGATCGTAAATGCAGTGGTTGGCTAAGGAAACGTAATGCAGCAGATGAAAGCCACATCATGCTTGGTTCTTTTCAACATCAGCAGATGTCCAGCAGTGCCATCAGCACAGAACCAACAGAAACCAGTGAGACCCAGGAACACTCCTACTGTCCGGAGGTCTGAGCATTAGTGGTCTTCATAGAAGAATTGAGGCCAAAAAGCCGTACCCCTGATGTGGAAAAAAGGCTAAGGGACTCAACTTTGAATGAAAACATAAGAACTAGGGTGCAAAAAAATTTCAGCAGGTGCTCTGGAATGATAGTCAAAATTTGAAACCTTGGCTGTAGCAAGAGGTAGTTGTTTGCGAAGAGCAATACAATGAGTGACGCATAGTGGAGATTCCTTGGAAATTTGGGGCTGCATTTCTGCAAATGTAATTCCAGATTTGGTCAGGATCATTGGTGTCTTCAATGCTGAGAAATACAGGCAGTCTTATCCATCATGTTATACAATCAGGCAGGCATGTGATTGGCTCCAAGTTTATTCTGCAGCAGGACAATGACTCAAAACCTACAGCCATCTTCAGTGTAAAGAACAAAGAGTCCTGTAAGTGATAGTTTGGCCCCCGCAGAGTCCTGATCTTAACATGGAGTCTGTCTGGGTTTACATTAAGAGACAAAAGGATATAAGGCAGCCTACATCCACAGAAGATCTGTGGTTAGTTCTCTAAGATGTTTGGAACAACCTACCTGCCGAGTTCCTTTAATCTCTTACCGACTGCCCACCGTAGTATGACTGACTGCGGCAGGGTGGCTCGGCTGAGCAAAATCGAGTAGTACTACGTGATGTCGTACACGAGGTCTTAGACACAGTGGGAGGCGGGCTGCAGGAGCATCGGCGGCGATGGCCTCCCGTGATTGTAAAATAAGCAAGCGGATCTTGCAGGCGAGTCTTCTGTCACACAGGCTGGCTAAACTGAAACCCCAATCTCTCACAGAAACCTCCCCCCCCCCCCCTCCCAACACAGTCGGCAAGCATATTTAGGCACACATTAACCCCTTTGATCACCCCCAGTGTTAACCCCTTCCCTGCCAGTGCCATTTATACAGTAACTGCAGTAAAGTGTCAAATGTCAGTTAGGGGCCCAATCTGTCCGCCGCAATGTCGCAGTCCCACTAAACGCTGATCGCCGCCATTACTAAAAAAACAAAATTAAATAAAAATTCTAAAAATCAATCCAATTGTAAGCGCTATAACTTATGCGCAAACCAATTAAAATAAGCTTT
Source organism: Pelophylax lessonae (assembly GCF_965119305.1). NCBI lineage: Eukaryota > Metazoa > Chordata > Amphibia > Anura > Ranidae > Pelophylax > Pelophylax lessonae. The sequence continues at coordinate 78,348,755 of NC_138775.1, forward strand.
TCGGGATATTTTTTTTTTTCTTCCAAAAGTGTCGCTTTTTTTTCTATTACCATTTATAGCACAAAATCTAAACTGCAGAGGTGATCAAATAACACCAAAAGAAAGCTCCATTTGTGGGGAAAAAAGCACGTCAATTTTATTTGGGTACAGCGTCGTACAACCAGACCACGCAATTTTTTGTTAAAGTAACGCAGTGCCAAATTGCAAAAAATGGCCTGGTCCTTAAGGGGGTAAAACCTTCCGGCGCTGAAGTGGTTAAAAACGTGTGCAAGTGTACCTAGAATTGATGCTGTTTTGAAGGTAAAGGGTGGTCACACCAAAATTATGATTTTTGTTTTGGATTTCTCTTCTGTTCATTTACCTTCCATTTTGTTAATCAATAAAAATAAACAAACCCTTCTATTTCTGAAAGCATTCTTCATTTACAGGTGTGTTTTTTTTTTTTTTTTTTTTTTACTCCTGCCTAAAAACCTTTGCAGTGTACTATAGCATAAATGAGAAATTCCTGCAATAAGAGTGACCGGTCTTTATGGTAGGGTGCTGTGGGGCTCTTGGATAACGTAACCTGTGTGCATCCAGCATAACTTGTTTCAGCAAGCTGAACTTCACCATTTTTAATTTTTTGTTCATTCTGGTTCTTACAAAAAAGCCAATGAGTTCATGTTTACAGATGACCTCTTCTGTCTTGTGACCGATGTGTCACCCTGTCACTCTCCCAGTAGTCTCCTCCCATTTGTTGCCCAGTTAGTGACCTAGTAATTCCAGGCCACATTGTCCTGCCCGTGACCTGGTTAATCCTGAGCTACATTGTCCTGTCACTGACGGGTAATCCTGGGGCAACATTGTTGTCAGCAGTTGCTGCGTTTCTTTGCAAATTTCACAGCCCCTCCAATTGTCAGTTCTTCTTCTCTTTTAATAAATGTGATAGGAGTCTGGCTGCTTTTGTGTATGCTGGTAAGACTTGAATAGTTGAGTCCCTAACTCTCAATAAGATTGCATATCCTAACTTTACTGGAAAAGGCTTAAGGCAATATTCAACCCAAAAATTCAATATTGCAGCTTGGCAATCAGATGTGTTGGCTGCATTAGCTTCCATTAGGGGCCTTTTGGCCCAGTGAGATTAATACTCGCACCACAGACACCTATGTAAGCACCCTTCGCCTTCTACCATGAACTATGGAATTGGCTTGCTTATGGCACTTTTCCACTGCAAGTACCAGCTCGGGACTGCTTGGCTCTGTTTGCTTTTCCACTGCAAGTACCGGTTCGGCACTGCTTGGCTCTGTTTGCTTTTCCACTGCAAGTGCTGGCTCGGCACTGCTTGGCTCTGTTTGCTTTTCCACTGCAAGTACTGGCTCGGCACTGCTTGGCCCAGCTTGGCTCTGTTTGCTTTGCTTTTCCACTGCGTGGTACGAGTTGGCACGTTTTCAGCACTGTATAGGTTCTACTTGGCTCGGTTTGCTTTTCCACTAAAGTAGTAAGTGGGTGGGATTACGATTCTCTGACCAATCAGTGGCTGGTAGTGACAAACAATCAAGGCTGCATGCAAAGGATTGTGGGATATGGTATAGGTACGGCCCGTTTGGAACCCCCAACCAAGGTGGTACTGTTTAAGCGAGCTGTACCATATAGTGGAAAAGCGCCGCTGTACCAAACCATACCAAACCGTTCTAACACGTACCATGCAGTGGAAAAGCACCATTAGTGTTCTTGGTATCCATATATTGTGGATTCCGAATTGTGTTCCCTGAACTTCAATAGAATGCATGGATTGGACAAATGGCCAGAAAACAATCTGTTAAAGGGACAGACCGGGCATTCCATTAGGAGCCTAATGGCGCAGTGAGATAATTACTCGCAGTCCTCGGCTGAGATTTTGTTGTCATTTTAGCATCACTGCAAGTGGTAAATGGTTTCTTATCACTGTTACTGCAAACAGTTTTCCTGTTGAAAAACACTTAGGCTGCATTCACACTTGAGCGTAGCGTTTTCGCGTGTTTTTTTTTTTTTTTTTTTTACCGCGTTTTTCAGGTTTTTTTTTTTTTTTTTTTTTTTTTTTTTTTTTTTTTTTGGAGGCAGGCATTGACATTGAACAAAAACGCTGGTAATCAGCCCAAAAAAGAAGCTCCTGTACTTTTTTCAGCTACAGGCGTTTTGCTTCAGGGGACAAAACTCTCAGATGTGAACGGGGGCCATTGAAATGAATGGGATTTTGATTGTTGGGCGTTTTGGATTTTCACAGATGAGCGTTTTTATGAGCTGAAAAACGCTCAGGTGTGAACAGCGCCTTACTGAATCACAAGATGAAAATGGAAGAAAGCAAAAATCTAAGATCACGAATACAGCCATTTGTAAGCTGCAATATAACTAATGTATTATTTTGGGCTGAATACTACTTTTAAATGGATATTTCTCTTACGTCCTCCGACAGTCGCCGCCTCTCCATATTCGTCACCATGGGGTTATTGACCTCTGCTCCGTAGGAGTAGCTAGGCAACAGAATATGTCAATATTAAAAGCTTTTAGCATATCCCACCCCCAGGGGGTGGTCCCCTCAGTCAATACCCTCCTGCTTCCTGTATCCATACCTCAGTTTCATTGTCTAGCTATCAGGAGTAGCAGGCTGTTTCTGTGCTGGGGCTTTTTTGTCTCATCCTTTATCTTTTTTGATTTTATTGGAGGTTTTTTTCTCTCTTTACTTAGCTGTTACTTTTTTCAGCATTAGTTAGTTCTTCTGATGAAGAGGATCGTGCGGGCTGGGTCTCGGGCTGGCCCCCCTGGTAGCAGGTTGTGGGCCAGTGGCTTCCCAGCCTGCCATCGAGCGTTCAGTCAGGTTTTTTCCTGGCATGTGTGAACGACCCATCCCTGCTCGCTGCAGGGATGCTGCGGTGAGGTGGCTACCTCACTGGACGCCATGCGGTTTCGCACCGCAGTTCTCCTGCGTCCTGGCTGCGACTCTCCCTGTCGTTTGTGCAGAGGCTTGATCGCTTGGGCGGGCTCCCCACGCCATTCAGAAGGTAAGTGTACTCTGTGTGGGGACCTGTCTGTTTAGTGGGTGTCAGTCTGGGACTGTGTAACCCTGCATTTCTGTACACACTATTGGGCTCCCTGTCTGGTGTGCTGATTCTGTGGGCTGCAAGGAGGGGGGCCATCCTGTGCTGTGTTGCAAGCGGTGTATTTTTTTCTGTGTGACAGGCTGTATGCTGTGGGGCATGATGTGTGACATGTTATGCATACATGCGGCGGCCGCTGCTGCGGTCCGCCATTTTATTTTTTTTTGTTGTTACTAGCATATGCTGGCCATTACTGTGTGAGGAGAGCGGCGTTTTTGGCGCCAAGCGCCGCCATTTTGCGGCGATCGCTCAGACCACATGTCAGCGCTGCATGCTCTGCCTTTACAGTCCCCCATCGGCGGCCATGTTTGTGGAGCCTTCCATAGGCTTTATAGGAGCGGTCTGTGTTACATCACTTCCTTTGCCCTGAGACCAGCGATCGATGCAGCAGCCTGAGGGATCTCTCCAGGTTTACCTTTCCTTATTCCTGTATTCCTTGCCTAAGTTTGTTGTACTTCTCCCTGTGGGGGTCGGTGTGTGCTGTGTGTGTGCGGTGGGCTGCGCTGCCGCGCTCTTAAAGGGACAGTACCCCTTTTTTTTCCTGCAAACTTCTGGGGCATGGATTCTCAGGAAAGCAAATTTCCTCCCACTTTAGTGGGGGGCCAAGGGTCTTCTGCTTCCCCCAAAGGGGGCGATTTGGCTACCATTGTGGCTAATCTGGCTGCTCAGGTACAGATGCTTGTGGCTGCTCAATCCACAAAACGGCCCAGAGTTTCAATTTCCTCTGATTCAGAGGGCGATGGTGATGGGGCTGCTATGGCTGGGGTTCCCTTATCGGGGTCCCGTTCGTCCCTGGACTTTGTAGGGTCGGAAGGGGAGGCAGAGGTTGAAGGGGTTGATGATTTCCCCCCCTGGCTCGTCTGAAGAGCTTGCAATCATGGATGAATTGGTTGCTTCTATCAAACAAACGCTGCATTTGCAGGATGAACCATGTCCTCCTGCCGTCCTGGCCTCTTATGGGACGCAGCGGAGATGCAAAATATCACAGGTTTTCCCTTGCACTGAGGATTTTCAGCGCGCTGTTAGTGAACAATGGCGCAATATAAAGAAGCCTTTTGCTGTGCCAAGTAGGTTCAAGCTGCGTTATCCCTTCACGCCCGCCACTGATGGAACGTTGGTGTGTGCCGCCTCCTGTGGATCACGCGGTGGCGGTTTTGAATAAATCTACTATGATTCCGGCGGAAGATACCCTGGTGTTCTGGGACCCCACGGACAGGAGACTGGAGTCTCTTGCCCGCCATACTTACTCGGTTACCGGTTCCATGCTGAAAGCTATTTTTGCTTCCCTTATGGCAGCTCAGGCTGTCGCGGATTGGACGCAGGTGCTCAGGCGCGTCCTGGTGGCTGATTCTGCCCCGCCGACAACGTTGGCTATGGTGGATCAAATTCATCAGGGTGTCATGTATTTGTGTGATGCGGAATTAGATGTAATCCCTTTGGCTGCACGTATGCACAGCGTGGCTGTGTTGACACGCCGCTTGATTTGGCTGAAATGTTGGTCTGTGGACCAATCTTCTCGCAAAACTTTAGCTAATCTGCCCTATACGGGATCTCGCCTTTTTGGCGACTCCCTGGATACGCTGATAAAGGGGATCTCTGAGCCCCAGTCTCACAAGGCTAAGGGTGCTCAAGGTAAGAAGCATGCTTCGTTTAGGCCCTCTCAGGGGTCCTTTCGTGCCTTTCGGTCGCACTATAAGGGTAAACCATTCAAAGGTCAAGGCTCCCAAAAGAAGCCGTGGACAGGTCAGAAGTCCGGCCAGTCCGGGTCCGCTGCCCATAACAATGCGGCCTGAAGGGACGCCCTCACCCAGTTCTGGGGTGGGGGGACGTTTGCTCGGTTTTCTTCAACCCTGGCTGGCCCGCGTTCGGGACAGGTGGGTTCAGGAGATCGTTCGGTCTGGTTACAAGATCGAATTCCTCTCTCGGCCCGCGGGCAGGTTTTTTCCCTCAAATCTTCAACTGTCTCCGGAGCGTTTGCGGGATCTGCACCTGGCGGTGCGGGACCTGCGGGCTCAGGGAGTGGTGGTTCCGGTGCCGTATCGGGACAGATTTCGGGGGTTTTATTCAAATCTGTTCACTGTGCCCAGAAAGGAGGGCAAGGTACGTCCAATTCTGGACTTAAAAGCTCTGAACCGCTTTGTGTGGGTTCGCAAGTTCCGCATGGAATCCCTGCGCTCGGTGGTGGCTGCTCTAGTTCCGGGAGAATTCATGGCATCCATCGATTTGAAGGATGCGTACCTTCACATCCCCATTTTCGAGGGTCACCAGAGGTACCTTCGATTCGCCATTGCGGAGGATCATTACCAATTCGTGGCGCTCCCTTTTGGTCTCGCTTCGGCTCCGCGGGTGTTCACCAAGGTGCTTGCACCGGTTCTGGCCTTATTGAGAGCCCAGGGTATCTCGGTCCTGGGGTATCTGGACGACATTCTGGTTCGGTCTGCGACCAGTCAGGGTCTGGTGAAGGACCTGTCCGTCACGATGCAGACTCTGCAGGAGTTTGGTTGGACGATAAACTTCCCAAAATCGACGCTGTGCCCGTCGGTTCGTCTTCCCTACCTGGGAATGATCCTGGACTCTGTTCAGGCGAAGGTCTTCCTACCGGAAGACAAGCTCAGGACACTTCAGGACGAAGTCAGGTCCCTTTGGGACGTTCCATGCTCATCCCTCCGGACGGGCATGAGGTGTCTAGGTTTGGTCTCGGCTTTCGAGGCGATTCCCTTTGCCCAGTTTCACACGAGGGGTCTCCAGGCGGAGATCCTGTCCTCGCACCAGAAGGGATCTTCTGTGGTGGCTGCAGTCCCCGGCGGTGTCGGGGGGGCAAGTCTTTTCGTCCGCTTTCATGGACGGTGATCACCACGGATGCCAGCCTGTCGGGCTGGGGTGGTGTTCTGGGCATTCTGTCCGCCCAGGGAACTTGGTCGGAATCCTCCCTTCCGATAAACATTCTGGAATTGCGGGCGATAAATCTCTGCCTTCGACGTTGGACGGACAGGCTTCAGGGCCGTTCGGTTCGGGTGCAGACGGACAGTGCCACAGCGGTGGCCTACATCAACCACCAAGGGGGCACCAGGAGTGCCCGAGCGGCTCGGGAGGTGGCCGATATTCGGTCTTGGGCCGAGACGCACGTCCCGGCAATCATGGCGGTTCACATTCCGGGGGTGGAGAACTGGCAGGCGGATTATCTGAGTCGCCAGACTCTGGACCAGGGGGAATGGTTGCTTCACCCGGATATCTTCCAGATATTGTGCGCGAAGTGGGGTCTCCCAGATGTGGACCTGTTCGCGTCTCGTCTGAACAACAAGGTGGAAAGGTTCGTGGCAAGGACGCGTGATCCTCGGGCAGACGCGTCAGAGGCTCCATGGCATCAGTATCGACTGATGTATGCATTCCCACTAATTCAGTTGCTATCCAGGTTCCTTCGCAGGTTGTCCTCGGAACCGCTCACGGTGATTCTGGTGGTGCCAGACTGGCCTCGCCAGTCTTGGTACGCAGACCTCGTGAATCTGGCGGTCGACGCCCCATGGCGTCTACCTCTTCGAGAAGATCTTCTGTCTCAAGGACCGATATTCCATCCTGCTTTAGTCGCTGGCTTTGACGGCCTGGCTGTTGAAACCGAGGTCCTGAAGGATAGGGGTCTCTCCCTGGAGGTCATTCATACGTTGATCAACGCTAAAAAAGCCTCTTCGGGGAAGATTTACTACCGTACTTTGCCTGGTGTGAGTCCAGGGGGTTTTCCCCTCGCTCCTACTCGGTGTCTAGGGTGTTGTCTTTCCTTCAAACTGGTGTGGACCAGTGTTGGGCGTTGGCCACGATTAAGGGTCAGATTTCTGCGCTGGCCGTTCTTTTTCAACGCCCTGTGGCGTCTAATTCTCTGGTTAGCACCTTTGTTCAAGGGGTGCGACACTTGGTCCCTCCTCGGAGGGAGCCTTTGCCTCCATGGGACTTGAACCTCGTTCTGTCCGTGTTGCAACATGCTCCCTTTGAAAAGATCAGGGAGAACTCGTTGCTTCTGTTGTCCAAGAAGGTCGCTTTTTTGGTGGCGATCACTTCGGCTCGCAGAGTGTCGGAGTTGGCAGCCTTGTCCTGCAGGTCTCCGTATCTGGTGCTTCACTTGGATAAGGTGGTCTTGCGACCTAACCCTTTTCTTCCGAAAAGGATCTCGGAATTTCACCTCAATGAGGACATTGTCTTGCCTTCACTTTGCACGAAGCCTAAGCATCCGAAGGAGGTGGATTTACATTCCTTGGATGTTGTTCGGGCGATCAGGGTTTACCTGTCAGCGACTAAATCTTTTCGCAAGACGGATTCTCTTTGTCCTTCCTGAGGGGCCTCGGAAGGGCTTGGCGGCGTCGGCTTCTACCATTGCCAAATGGATCAGACAGACTATTGAGCAGGCATATGCTTTGAAGGGCAAAGTTTCCCCTATGCCTGTGAAGGCGCACGCTACCAGATCTGAGTACGTCTTGGGCCTGTCATCATCGGGCCTCTGTGTCCCAGGTGTGTAAGGCGGCGACTTGGTCGTCCGTTCACACTTTCCCAAAGTTCTACAAAGTGGATGTTCAGGCATCGGCAGATGCTTCCTTTGGCCGCAAGGTTCTTAGTGCGGCAGTACCTTAGTGTCCGTTGTTTTTGGGCCCTTGGCTGTTTTGGGATGTTTTTATCCCTGGGTTATTTGTTTGTTTTTCCTGGGTTATTGCTCCTGTTGAGCAAGGTTTTTTTTTTTCATGCTACCCAGCTGGTTCCTTCCTTTGGTAAGGTTCCTTTCTCTGATGTGGGTCTGGCGTTGCCTTAGGCGTGACTGCGTTTCCCACCCCTCATGTATGCACTGCTTTGGGACGTCCCCATGGTGACGAATATGGAGAGGCGGCGACTGTCGGAGGACGTAAGAGAAAACGGAATTTTTGTAAAATCTTACCTGTAAAATTCCTTTCTCTGAGTCCTCCGACAGTCGCCGCCCCTGCCCCTCTTTTGGTGTTTATGTACTCTACTGCTATTCTACTGAAACTGAGGTATGGATACAGGAAGCAGGAGGGTATTGACTGAGGGGACCACCCCCTGGGGGTGGGATATGCTAAAAGCTTTTAATATTGACATATTCTGTTGCCTAGCTACTCCTACGGAGCAAAGGTCAATAACCCCATGGTGATGAATATGGAGAGGCGGCGACTGTCGGAGGACTCAGAGAAAGGAATTTTACAGGTTAGATTTTACAAAAATTCCGTTATTTTGTGTGTGTGTGTGTGTGTGTGTGTGTGTGTGTGTGTGGTGTTTTTTTTTTTATATATATCTCTATCCCAATTGTACCTATGAATGACCAAAACTAGTGTTGCCATGGTTTTGGTACCCTTCCTGACTCTTGGGTAAAGTGTGTATTTTTTGTCTATAAACTACATTCTTGCCCTTATGGATTTGATGGATTTGTCCAAAATAAAGGAACACTCTGCTCAGAATTCAAGTAACACCTGAGCTGCCATTGCTGATCTGTTTTTCAGGTGAATGCTTCAGGGTCATGATCTTTATCACTACTCCTGTCATTTAGGAAGCCTGAAGCTCGATGCTGCATGTGGACAATTATTTCATTTAGCATTCAAAATGTCACTTTGTTTTACGGTCATTTAACACAAAGTGATATTTTTGTTTATAGGTAGTGCCTGGAGGGCCAAATTAGCCCATAACTTCATTTTAAGCTGGCCGTACATTATACAATTTTCTTGTTCATTTCAGTTTAGCTTTACCTTCATCTATGTAGTTTAAGGGCCTGCCTGAGTTAATACAAATTTTTAGTCTTTAGGTTTGACCTCCTCTTATTATAGTTTGTGTAAATCTAAAGGAAAATTGTATAATATATGGCCAGCCTTAGGTCTTGGAGACCAAAGATCTCCTTGCAACACTTCTGTCTACCTGGCAGTGTTGGGTATCCTGCCCACCATTTGTATGCTCCGCTGCTCCTTGTGTTCTCTATAATATAAAATAATCTGAGAAGGGAAGCGGAAATTGCTCATAATTGAAGCTAGCACAGACACAGGGGCTCCAGCATGGATATTACACCAATAGTCTTGAAGAGATGGAACCTTTTTTTATAGGTGCCTTTTTACTCCTCAGCATCTACTAACATTTGAATTCCCTGCACTGTTAACTATAGTTCTAATGCTGTAAGGTCAGGGTTGGATGGTATCGGAGCTTAAACACACAGTAGATGTTGTCCTCACATGACCAAGTTTGAGCTTGACGACAAACCACTAGGACTGAAAACTGCATTATCGATGGAGATGGCATGTCCTGCCTAGAGCCCCATACACACGGATGAATGTCGGGCAGCATCGGCCGATTCAATAGAAACCAGCCAGCATTTAGCCTGTGTACTGAAGCCAGCCTTCCGTCGAAGGGGCATGACCGAAAAACGTCTGCCAATTAGCTCTGAGCTAGCCGCGCTGACCAGTGTGTTCTGGTGGTGGGGGTCTCCTGTCAGAACACAAAAGAACAGGGGAGATCGCTGTACTAACATTGGGGCTGTCAGGTGTTTTTGTTTTGTTTTTTATTTTTTTTGGCTCCTTTCACACGGCCGCTCCGTGTGTCCGCAAATCATCCCATCCGTTTGCGGATGATTTGCGGACATAATGTAAGTGAATGGCACTGCGGGTGTCAGCGGAATACCATCCGCTGACACCCGATTTTCCTCCTTTCAGTTCTGTTCCGTTTTTACAAATGGAACAGAACCCCATTTTTCCTTCCGTGTAAAAAACGTAAAGGAAGGAAAATCGGATGTCAGCGGTGTCATCCGCTGACATCCACAGTGCCATATACTTACATTATGTCCGCATATCATCCGCAAACGGATGGGATGATATGCGGACACACGGAGCGGATGACAGAAATGTCATCCGCTACGTGGAAGAAAAAAAAAAAGTCCCGCAGCGGACCTTTCACACGGAGCGGTTTCACACGGAGCGGTTGTTTGAGGTTTCAGTGAGATTTTTCACCACCTTTCATTATGTATTATGGATATATTTTGTAAACCACGAACATTGGTTTTCCTGTAATTTTTGCTAAATCTTCATCAGATTAAAAATCGACTAATTGTAGTGGAGCAATTGTGTTTTAAATTTGTAATAAATTGTTTAAGATTTTTAATTTTTTTTTTTTGTTCATTGTATGTTCATTTTTTACAGTCCAATTTGCTTGTCTGTGACATTTTAAAAAGTCAGCTTTCGCAGGTTTTTTTAATTAAAAGGTTTCAGGAAGCTATTCTGGAGCTATGCATTTTTCATTATCAAGGTCTTGGTGCAAGGGCCAGTAGGGGAGCAACTCAGCTGATGTTCTGCGGACTGACAGAAGCCCCTGTGAATGCTAACTCTGCAGCCAATGTGACCATTGCATCTGTAGCCCTTGTTAAACGCCTGGCAGGAAGTAGGTGTGTGGGATTCTTCACAAAGTAAAGACAGCCATGGATTGAAGCTGGCTGAATTTCGATCCATGTATGGGCAGGTTGCAGGCTGAATGTACAGAAGTCGATCTACTATAGCCTTTTGGGTTTTTCCTGAATGATCAGGGCAGCCAGCTTTATCCGGCAACTTTCATCAGTGAGCCGTGAGAACACAATTGCACTACAGGAGTGATTATATATTTATAAATATATATATATTTATATATATATATAAATATAAATATATATATATATATATATATATATATATATATATATATATATATATATATATATATATATATATATATATATATATATATATATATATATATATATATATATATATATATATATATTTATTTATAAATAAATAAAAATATATATATATATATATATATATATATATATATATATATATATATATATATATATATATATATATATATATATATATATATATATATATAATATACATTTTTTTTTTTCCCCCATCCACATACAATTCCTTGAAAGTATTTATACCCCTTGACATTTTTCATGTTAAAACCAAATGTGTTAATGTATTTTAATGTGACTTTGTGATAAGACCAACCCAAAGTGGCACATAATTGTAAAGTGAAAGGAAAATAATAAATGGCTTTCACTTTTTTCAGATTTTTGTAAAAAAAAAAAAAAAAAAAAGTTGGGCGCGAATTTCTGTTTAGGCCCCTTTCACACTTCAATTTTAACTGGACTTAAAGCAATGTCTGTGTAATCTTGAGGTCTGTGGACCTCAAAAATCATCGAAGTCGGACAAGTAGTGCAGGGGCTACTTTTTAAGTCACACAGATATGAACGGAAATCATGGAGTATGACTTATGTGACTTTGCATTCCCAAGTCACAGGACAAGTCGCACAAGTGTGAAAGGGGCCTTACTCTAATACTCCTAACTAAAATATAGTGGAACCAATTGTCTTCAGAAGTCACCTAATTAGTAACTAGAGTCCACCTGTGCTTAATTTAATCTCGGTATAAACACAGCTGTTCTGTGAAGCCCTCAGTGATTTGTTAGAGAACCTTAGTGAACAAAATGCATCATGAAGGCCAAGGAACACACCTGACCGGTCAGGGATAAGATTGTGGAGAAGTTTAAAGCAGGGTTGGGAGATATATATTGTAAAAAAAAAAACGGGCACAGTGCACTGTTCAGTCAATCGTCCAAAACTAAAAAGCGTTGGTGCAACTGCAAACCTATCAAGACATGGCTGTCCACCTAAACTGACAGGCTGGGCAAGAAGAGCGTTCTTCCAAGAAGCCCCCAAGAGGCCCATGCAGAGATCCACAGCTCAGGTGGGAGAATCTGTCCACAGGGAAACTATTAGTTGTGCACTTCACAAATCTGGCCTTCATGGAAGAATGGCAAGAAGCAAGCCGCTGTTGAAAGAGCCATAAAAAGTCCAGTTTGCAGTCTGGGGGATACAGCAACATGGAAGGTGCTCTGGTCAGATGAAACCAAAATTGAACTTTGGCCTAAAAGCAAAACTGTGTTGTGGAAAACTAACACTGCACATCAGCCTTCAGACGGGAAAGGGAAGCTGTTCAGAGTTGATGGGAAGATGAATGGAGATAAATACAGGGCAGAAGAGAATCTGGTAGTCTGCAAAAGACTAGAGACTGGGGTGGAGGTTCACCTTCCAGCAGGACTACGACCCTAAAAATACAGCCAGAGCTACAATGGAATGGTTTAGACCAGGGGTCTACACTTTGTAAAAGGGCCAGTCTACTAGCTTTCAGGGTGGCTGAACACTGCCCAGTGAGAGTAAACAATGCCCAATCTGGTGTCAGGAGGAATAGTGCCCTATTTGTGTTAGTGGAAGGAATTCTGCCCCATCACTGGTGTCAGTGGAAGGAATAGTGCCCCATTGTTTGGGTCAGTGGCAGGAATAATGCCTTAGGAGCCGGATAAAAGCAAGCAAAGGGCCAAATCTGGCCCCAGTGCTGCAGTTTGGAGACCACTGGCTTACACCAAAGCATATTCGTGTTAGAATGGCCCAGTCAAATTCCAGACCTAAATCCAATTGAGAATGTGGCAAGACTTATAATTTGCTGTTCACAGACGCTCTCCATCCAATCTGACAGAGCTTGAGCTATTTTGCAAAGAATGGGCAAAAATGTCACTCTAGATGTGCAGAGACATCCCCAAAAAAGGCTTGCAGCTGTAATTGTAGTGAAATGTGGTTCCACAAAGTATTGATTCAGGGGGCTGAATACAAAGGCACACCACACTTTTTTTTTTTTTTTTTTTTTTTTTTTTCACATATTTAATTTGTACATTTTTAAAACCATTTATCATTTTCCTTCCACTTAACAATTCTGTGCCACTTTGTGTTGGTCTATCACCTAAAATCCCAATAAAATACATTTTACGTTCTTTTGGTTGCAACATGAGAATTTCAAGGGGTATAAATACATTTTTTTTTTTTATGCATTATTATGGACAGGGCAATTGGGTTTTCCTTCTCTATTATCTATGACAAGCTTTAGTTTCCAAACCTTGATCATTCAGATTTTTAAGAGGCTATAAATAACCGATTCCATGTGGAAAAGGATATAGAAAATAACTATTGGTACATTCGAAGGCCCCCTCCACACAGGCAGTACCCTGCCTACACCAGATTCCAGCAGCAAGACTCGGCAGCAGTGGCTGCTCAGCCTGTACAAATTATTGGAGCCGTCGCTGTTGGCATGTAGCTGCATACCCAGCAATTACATTCGGTTAAGTACGGATGAGCGACCCTGGACACAAAGATGCATCTAGGCTTAGATGGCCATCTCTAACAGCCTGTAGTGTGTGGATGCATGCTAACAGCGATGGCAGAGGCATTTTTTTTTCTACCGCTGCACAACATTGTCTTTAGATGTCGTGTGCTACAGGTTCCCATGACTCCTGGTCATTCCTTCCTCTACCACTGTGTCGCAATAACCCTGAATTGCATGCGGATGTATGGAACACCTGTGCATCTGGTGTGGGTGAAGACAGCCCTTTGCACAGGCAAATGTACAGATATGACAGTGTGGGGCCTTAGGCCCCTCTCACATGAAGGGTCTAAACTGGTCCATCTGTCAGTTTTTCAGGTGAACCTGATCAGACTGTCCATTTACCCCTATGGACTGGTAGATGTACACAGACGTGTGTCTGTTTTATACCTTCCTACCTCCAGTCCATTTTTTGTATATACAGTACAGACCAAAAGTTTGGACACCTTCTCATTCAAAGAGTTTTCTTTATTTTCAGGACTATGAAATTTGTAGAGTCACGCTTCAAGAGGTAGTCACCTGAAATGGTCTTCCAACAGTCTTGGAGTTCCCAGAGATGCTTAGCACTTGTTGGCCTTTTTGCCTTCACTCTGCGGTCCAGCTCACCCCAAACCATCTGGATTGGGTTCAGGTACGGTGACTGTGGAGGCCAGGTCATCTGGCGCAGCACCCCATCACTCTCCTTCTCCGTCAAATAACCCTTACACAGCCTGGAGGTGTGTTTGGGGTCATTGTACTGTTGAAAAATAAATGATGGTCCAACTAAACGCAAACCAGATGGAATAGCATGCCGCTGCAAGATGCTGTGGTAGCCATGCTGGTTCAGTATGCCTTCAATTTTGAATAAATCCCCAACAGTGTCACCAGCAAAGCACCCCCACATCATCACACCTCCTCCTCCATGCTTCACAGTGGGAACCAGGCATGTAGAGTCCATCCGTTCGCCTTTTCTGCGTCGCACAAAGACACGGTGGTTGGAACCAAAGATCTCAAATTTGGACTCATCAGACCAAAGCACAGATTTCCACTGGTCTAATGTCCATTCCTTGTGTTCTTTAGCCCAAACAAGTCTCTTCTGCTTGTTGCCTTTCTTTAGCAGTGGTTTCCGAGCAGATATTCTACCATGAAGGCCTGATTCACACAGTCTCCTCTTCAGTTGTTCTAGAGATGTGTCTGCTGCTAGAACTCCGTGTGCCATTGACCTGGTCTCTAATCTGAGCTGCTGTTAACCTGCGATTTCTGAGGCTGGTGACCCGGATGAACTTATCCTCCGCAGCAGAGGTCACTCTTGATCTTCCTTTCCTGGGGTGGTCCGCATGTGAGCCAGTCTCTTTTTAGCGCTTGATGGTTTTTGTGACTGCACTTGGGGACACTTTTTCAAAGTTTTCCCAATTTTTCGGACTGACTGACCTTCATTGTAATGATGGCCACTCGTTTTCCTGTGCTTAGCTGCTTTTTTCTTGCCATAATACATATTCTAACAGTCTATTCAGTAGGACTATCAGCTGTGTATCCACCTGACTTCTGCACAACACAACTGATGGTCCCAACCCCATTTTATAAGGCAAGAAATCACACTTATTAAACCTGACAGGGCACACCTGTGAAGTGAAAACCATTTCAGGTGACTACCTCTTGAAGTGTGACTCTACAATTGTCATAGTCATGGAAATAAAGAAAACTCTTTGAAGAGAAGGTGTGTCCAAACTTTTGGTCTGTACTGTGTGTGTGTGTGTATATGTGTGTGTGTATATGTATGTGTGTATATATATGTGTGTGTGTGTGTGTGTGTGTGTGTATATATATATATATATATATATATATATATATATATATATATATATATATATATATATATATATATATACTGGAGGGGTGGCTATCCTCATCGATAGGCTGATGGAATTGGAGGGTAGTCAGTCAGTTTACTCCCGGCCGCCCGTAGAGCAGAGCGGACTCTGTCCATGTCTGCTCCACATAAACTAAGCCAACACGGATGGCTCATCTGCCCGCTCTTCACTGGTCAGCAAGGGATCCACAAACCGATTTCCCACTGATCTCAATGGAGGGGCCTTTCATAGGAAGTGAGAATGGAAGACTGTAGGAGATGGAGAGCGGCATTCTATTAATACCATCCTTTCTCTGTATGCTGGGGCTATTATGTTGGTCTTCAGAGGCATGGCGAACTACACGGGGGTAGCGAAGACCAGTCCCTACAGAGCTGATAAGCTGTGTGAAGTGACTGGTCTCCAGGACATGAAATCGCTGTTCACTATGGAGGCCAATGCATCTTGGAGGATGCACTGCATAATGCAGGGCTTGACAAATTTGCTTTGAATTTAGGAGTCGGGGTGTGTGTTGTGTGTTTATTGTACAAAAAAAAAAAGTCCTTACCACAAAAATTCTCAGTACATTTGACTTGACGAGTGTCATTTGAAAGTGAAAGTACTTCCCTTTTTTTTGTTTGCTTTTTACTATTTTAATTTTGCAATATATGGACTTTTACTAAATGAAAGCCACATTTTACTTTTAGAAATGCATTCCATAAGAGATTACACTGCGCTTTTAATTTTCAACCACAGTGATGAGAAAATTTGACACCATTAGAAAAGTAAATGAACATTCTTAAAACAAATTTTTCAATCCAAATTGTGTTTATTGTATGGCCAGCTTTAGGGCTCTTTCACACAGGCGGATCCGCCTGTCCCTTTTTTTTTTTTTTGGGCGGATCTGAACGGTCCCCCCATGCATCCCTATGGGGCATCGGATGTCAGCGGAGACATGTCCCCTGACATCTGATCCATCAAATCTGGACGGATGGAAAACCCATTTTCCATCCGTCCAGCGGATGGGAACGGACCAGCGGTCCATTCCCATCCGATTTCCCCCATAGAGATGCATGGGGAACTGACAGCTGTGTCTTAGCACACAGAGAGGAGACACAGCTGTCCTCCTCCAGCTCAGCAGGGGATGGCGGATCGATCCCCCGCTGAGAAAAACTGACTCCGTCTGATGGACGGATTGTGTGAAAGGGGCCTTAAGCTTCCTGCACACCTGAGTTTGTGGGTTTGTGTTATTTTTTTTTTTTTTTCAGGTGTTTGGAGACAGGCATTGACATCGAACAAAAAAAGCTTGTAAAATGCCAAAAGAAGCTAATGGACTTTTTTTTGAGCTTCAGGCGACAAAACGCTCATAAGTGAACAGGGGCCATTGGCATGAATAGGATTTTGCTTGTTGGGTGTTTTGAGACTTCAGAGATGAGCATTTAACCAGCAGAAAAATACTCAGGTGTGTACAGGGCCTTAGAATTGGTGTAATCTATGCTCACAGGACAGTCTGAAGATTGATAACCTGTCAATTGACAAAATAATTCAGATGACCAGAGCAGATGTGATTTTAATTATTAGTGGCTGTAAAATGCTGGACATTTAACTTGAGTTTTAACATTTTTGGCTCACAAGCAGAATTTTAGATTTGTTGGCGACCTTCAAAGGAGTTTTTTTCTATTGAATAGTTGGTAAAACCCAACCAATGCAGATGGTATTCTATTCTACACCTCGTGCTTGCAAAAGATTACTTGTGTGGTGAGGCGGGAGAAAATCTGGGTGTCGTGATCACCAATGTCTTTGGTTTGTGATATTAGATCAATTCATAAACGAAAACCAGTTTGGATTTCAAAAGAATAGATTTTGCTGAAATGTGTGACTTCCACAAAGGGATGAGGTGCTGGATTTTTGGGTGCCGGCTCCCAACAGTCAATGCAATTTGCAGGCAAAAACGCTTGTTCGAGTTCTGCTGCGTTTCCATTTAAGTCTGTGTGGCGGCAATTGTGTTGAGTCACACCAATTACTACAGGGACCTTTTTTTCGAAATCTCATCACATTCATGCTTATAACGGGCACCATTAAAAAACTTACTTTACTTGTGTTTTGAATTTTTTTTCTTACCTTTCCTTCCTGGCTTCCTAGAGAAATGCCATATGTCCCAGGAGTCTACAGGAGAGGAGGAGGTGCTGTCAGTTAAGCACACCCTCTTTTGTATGCATGCCTGAGCTAAGGGCAGGTGGATTCCGGGAAGTAAATGTATCCTCTGCTCCTGTTCAAGATGGCCATGGGCAAAAATGCTAGGGGGTGACTTTCAAAGTAATTTCTCAACAAAATTAAAGCAAGGAGACTTTGATGGATGAGCGAGTTTGCTTTTAATATTACAAATAAATTTTACATAGCGTTTTTGGCTTGTGGTGTTTAGATAAAGTGTAGTTCAACTACAGGCTGGGTTCACACTTATGCAAATTGGATGCAGGCCCCCCCCCCATCCAATTTGCATGACAGTGTGAGCGGTGTTCTCTAAGATTACTGCTACCTGTCAGATCATGTAATGGAAGTGACGTTCCGACCAAAAAATACTTACTGCGCTATGCATGCCAACATGCGTTCCACAGCGCTATGTGTTCCAAATACTTAATGATCTGAGGAGAGCAGTAATCTGATAGAACACCCATGCGGACATCTTGCTATACCCAGCTAGGTCTTGAATTTCAGAGTAGTTTTAGCAATGAAGTGAGCTTGTATAAATATAGAATATTGACATCTGTGATGCGGTTTTGATGTTACATTTTGAAAGCATAAAGGTTTAGCACTGAGCAGTGCAGTATGTGCTACCTTCCTACTGCTGGCCTCCAGCTTCTTTCAAAATGGAACATCAAAACAGCATCAGATGTCCAACATACTAGATTTTATATTCGCTCACTTTATTGCTAAAACTACTCTGAAATTCAAGATGTAGCTGGGTGTAGTAAGATGTCTGCTGCCTTCTGATTGTTGGTGTTCTCTCAGATTAGCAAACCTGGTAGTGGTGGAACGCATGAGCAACTGACGTAATGTCACTACATTATTTGACGGGTTCGCTAATCTGATAGAACACCGGCTCCCAATAGGGCCGGTTCACACCTCTCAGGGGCTGCCGCGGTCCGCATTGGAAGATGGTCCTGTGCATTTTCTGGTCTGTTTAAAGCCCAAATTCAGGCAATAATTTGGACCGGATTTGCACCTGAAACCGAACGTAGATGAATCCACCCCCTGCTGTGAGCGGCGGCCGCAGCTAATGTGAACCCAGCCTTAAGGCCAAAGCCCACCCCGAAAAGCAATTTGCAGTGGATCACTTTTTTTTTTCTTTGCATTGCAGGGCCAGCTGCAACTGCGAGTCAAGTGCAACATGGGGCTCCATTTTTTATTTATTTTTTTGGATAGTTGGACAAGCGGTGCCACCTGTCAAACACTGCATGCCATGACAATTTGTACTCTTTGTAACCTCCGACACCTTGTCTGTTTGTAGACTGGTGGTAAAAAATGATGCAGATCAACCACCTAGTTTTGCCACCCGTGTGACGGGAGCCTTAAATTCTACCATCCTGGAGGCAACTGAATTGTATGCCAGCAAATTAAACGGTATACCCATAGATGTTATGGAGAGAAGTGACTAAAATCAAAAAGCCCTCTAACCTGTAGCTCAGTAAAGCTTTCTTAGAACAGAAGGTATTCACATTTTTCAATCCATCACATGTTCTGAAAATAGGATTATTCCTTATTACAAAACAGTGGACTGAGCTATGCAAATCATTTCTGTTATGCCTCAACCGTAAGATGCCGATCCAGAACGGCTGGTGTAAATAATGCATACGGCCATTTATTCTCAACTGTGGTCCCAGGCATTTAGTTTATTTCTTGGCCGGTGTTATCCTTTCGTGTTTGGAATTTCCTTCTTGGCCTGTGTTCCCCTTCGTGTTTTGGAATTTATTGAAGTGCTTGTGAAGCTTGGGTTTGATAAGGTAAAGTTTCTGGTTTAACAATGGCTGAAAAAGTAACCACAGGCAATGAATGACTCAATGTTTGCATATTTCAATGTTCTAATCACTGCAATCTTCTATAAACATTACTGGATAAATTTCAATTGATAGTAAAAATAGCGGGCTGTATGAAATGATCTACAGTCTGTTATAGTTGCTTTATTATTCTCCACGATCTGGGTTTGGGGAATATCGGAGCTGTTGATGTAATACCGTGGTGGTGTGGATTATAGGTCATCCATACATCGTAACATGGGCCTCCTTCCACCACCAAGCTTCAATAATGTAGTAAATAAAAATTGGGCTGCATGAAATGATTTACAATATGCATTGGTGGGTTTCTTTTGTGATCTGAATATGGGGAATATCTGAGCTGCTCCATATGGTTTTTAGAGGAGATCTAGATTATAGGTTATCCAGAACTTGGTCCTCCTTGCACCACCAAATTTTTGGGAAGGAGGATTTAAGGTGTGTGTGTTTTTGCATCAGAATTGCTGGATAATTGTCACTGTTCAAGTCCACCTGTCATAAGTATTTGACTGACCTGGAACACATACAGAGATATGGCATTCATTTACAACATGCTTGTTCTGGTCTGTGATTTGGAAAACTCTGAAGCTATTATGAGCAGTACAATCACAAGCGGTCAATGCGTGTTGCACAATGTTATCACGTGGGCCTAGTGTTTAAACACGTCCAAAGCAAACCCTCATGCTCTTCATAAGACGGGTAATCATTTATTTACCGTGGACCCATATCGAGCAAATTTAAAATTGAGGCGTGAAAGGACCCTGAAGCATTAACCACTTAAGCCCCTGAAGATTTTACCCCCTTCCTGACCAGGGCCTATTTTGCGATTCAGCACTGCGTGACTTTAATGGAGAATTGCGCGGTCGTGCGACGCTGTACCCAAATGAAATTGACGTCCTCTTTTTCCCACACACAGAGCTTTCTTTTGGTGGTATTTGGTCTTTTTTTTTTTTTTTTGATCATGCGCTATAAACAAAAAAAGAGCGCCAATTTTGCAAAAATAACAATATTTTTCACTTTTTTTTTTTTTTTTTTTTTTTTTTTATTATATGAAATTTCCCCCCCCCCCCCCAAAAAAAAAAAGTAAAAATCAAATTTTAACATTTTAGGCCAAGTTGTTTTCTGCTACATATGTTTGGTAAAAAAAAAATCTCAAAGCGTATTTTGATTGGTTTGCGCAAAAGTTATTGCGTTTACTAACTAAGGGAAAGATTTTTGTCTTTTTTTTTTTTTTTTTTTTTTTTTTTTTTTGCGGGATTGCGGCGGACAGATTGGACCCTTGACTGACATTTTTGACACTTTTGGGGGGTACCAGTGACATTACTACAGTAATCAGTGCTATACATATGCACGGTTACTGTAAAAATGACACTGGGAGGGGTTAACTTTATTGGAGAGTGAGGGGTTAAGTGTGTCCCTAGGAGCGTGTTTCTTACTGTGATTGGATGTGGCTTTGTGTGCAACAGCACAGATCAACAGTCCTACATAGCGGGACCGAGTGATCTGTGCTTTTACACAGGGGAGAGTGGCAGGCGGCTTTGTTTACATTAGCCACCTGCCTTTCTCCCTCTCCACCCGACGAGCGCGAGTGACCGGCGGACATCGGGTCCACCGGTCCCACGCGCCGGCTTCTTCGGGTACGAGCGGGGGCGGGAGCACGCCTCCAGCGGCGCGCGCTCGCCCCCAGGCTAGTGACGTACCGGTACGTCACTTTGCCTGGGAGGGGCTGACCGCCGCCATATATAGTAAGGCGGCGGTCGGCAAGTGGTTAAGGGTCATTCGCATGCTTTGCCACAGTGGTTAGCGGGGGGCAGCAGATGTGTTCCCTGCGTAGTTGCATGCGATTTGGACCCCTAACCAGCCTGTACAGTTTCAATCCAGGGAAGGTGCTTTTCATCTAGTTCAGTGGTCTCCTGGGGGGCTGGATGTGGCCCTTAGCTTGCTTTTATCTGGCCTTTGGGGCACCATTTCGTTCACGGGTCATAACTGATGGGGCTCAGTTCCTTCCAGTGACAAACAATGGGGCACCATTCCTCCCACTGACCCCCCCCCCCCCCCCCCCAAAGATGAAGATTTTTTTATTTTTTTTATGCCCCACTGATGCTGGGACACTTTCTACTCTCAATGGCCACACTCTAGCCACCCTGAAGTCTGAAGAATAGTAAACTGGCCTTTTGTTTAGAAAGTTGGGAGACCCCTGGTCTAGTTTGTTGGCAGAGGCAGCGCTTAGTATCTGCTGCATTCTAGCCACCCTCATTTGCCCATTTGAATGTGGCCTTAGCAATGGCATAAGGAACAATCCTTCTCGGAAGGAAATATCTGCAATGGCAACGTAATTGTAAAATTTTATTATTTAATTATGCTGTTTTACGGATGGCTGCTTTCTTGCTCAGAATGTTGGCATTTGTGAGCACCATGACTTGGCAAATGATGGTAGTTGGTGGTTTAATCCATGTATTTCTAATTTAAAAATTGTGTGTGTGTGTGTGTGTGTGTGTGTGTGTGTGTGTGTGTGTGTGTGTGTGTGTGTGTGTGTGTGTGTGTGTGTGTGTGTGTGTGTGTGTGTGTGTGTGTGTGTGTGTGTGTGTGTGTGTGTGTGTGTGTGTGTGTGTGTGTGTGTGTGTGTGTGTGTGTGTGTGTGTGTGTGTGTGTGTGTGTGTGTGTGTGTGTGTGTGTGTGTGTGTGTGTGTGTGTGTGTGTGTGTGTGTGTGTGTGTGTGTGTGTGTGTGTGTGTCTCCCCACAATCTATTGGTTGTTAAAGCCTGTACAGTGTGGGGGGGGGTGAAGAATTTGTTTGCCCACTGACCAATGGTAGGTTTATTTTAAGTTGAGTGACAGACTAACAAAAATCCTGGCAAATTAATTTAAAAAAAAGTTATAAATTGATTTGCATTTTAGTAGGGGAAATAGTATTTGACCCCTTCGCAAAACATTACTTGGGTGGCAAAACTCTTGTTGGCATTTAGATGTCAGACATTTCTTTTAGTTGGGCACCAGGTTTGCACACATCTCTGGAGGGATTTTGTCCCACTCCTCTTTGCAGATCCCTTCCCAAGTCATCAAGGTTTCGAGGGTGATGTTTGGTAACTCGAACCTTCAGCTCCTTCCATATTTTCTATGGGATTAACTTCTGGCCACTCCAGGACCCTAATGTGCTTCTTGAGACACTCCTTTGTTGCCTTGGCCATGTGTTGTAGGTCATTGTCAAGCTGGCTGATGGAAGGATTGATGGTACATGGCCCTGTCCATTGTTTCTTTGATGCAGTGAAGTTGTTGTCCTGTCCTCCTAGCAGAAATACCCCCGAAACATAATGTTTCCACCTCCAATGTTTGACGGTGGGGATGGTGTTTTTGGGGTCATAGGCAAAATTCCTCCACCAAACACTGCAAGTTGAGTTTATGCTAAAGCGCTCAATCTTAGTCTCATTTGACCACAACACTTTTACCCATTTCCCCCTCTGAATCATTCAGATGTTTGTTAGAAAACTTCAGACGGGCCTGTACATGTGCTTTCTTGAGCAGAGGGACCTTGCGCTGCAGGATTTCAGTCCTTCATGGCGTAGTGTTACCAATTTGTTTTCTTGGTGTCTATGGTCCCAGCTGCCTTGAGATTGCCTAGATTCTCCTGTGTAGTTCTGGGTTGATTCCTCACCCTTCTCATAATTGACACTCCAGATCTTGCATGGAGCCCCAGACCGGAGGGAGATTGACAGTTTTAGTTAGTTATTTTATGTTTCTTCCATTTGTGAATAATTGCACCAACTGTCACCCTCTCACCAAGCTGCTTTGCGATGGTCTTGTAGCCCATCTCAGCCTTGTGTAAGTCTGCAATCATGTCCTTAACATCCTTGGACAGCACTCGGGTCTTGGCCATGGTGGAGAGATTGGTATCTGCTTCTGTGCAGGTGTCTTTTTTTTTTTTTTTTTTTTTTTTTTTTTTTTGAGTAACAAGCTAAGATTAGGAGCACTCCCTTTTTTAAGGGTCTTTTCAAATGGTCTTTCTGCCCAGGGGGACTCCGTCTTTCTCAGCGGAGATCGATCCCCCGATGACGGGTCCGTCTCCGCTTACTTTGCAGCGACAGACCTGTCAGACTGTCTGTCCATTTTCATCCGATCCTCAAGACGGATGGAAAATAGGGTTTCCAGCTGTCTGGATTTCACAGACAGGATCTGATAGCAACGGGTGAAAGCGGACATGTCACTGCTGACATCTGCTGCCCCATAGGGGTGCATGGAGCATCCAATCAGGTCCGACTGAAAAACTGACAGGCGGACCTGATCGGAAAGCCCGTGTGAAAGGGGCCTAAAGCTGGATACACACTACAACTTTTGTTGTTAGATTTCCTTTAGATTTACCTTTTTACTATGTAGTGCAGGGGCCTGCCAGATTGCATACAAATTGAAAGTGTTTAGGTTTGACCTCATATTGTATGGTTTTGGTAAATCTAAAGGAAAAAAATCCAAAGAAAATTCAAATTGTATAGTGTGTATAGCCCATTAGAGTGCTCCTAATCTCAGTTTGTTACCTGTATAGAAGACACCTAGGAACCAGAAATCTTGCTGATTGGGGGGGGGGGGGATCCAGTGCATATTTCACTTATTAAAATGCAAATCAATTTAGAACTATTTTTACTCAGGATCAACTTGCAGCAAAATTCCAAATACGGTTACATGAGATTTGTATTTTTCTTTATGGACATCATCGATGAATGGTTTATGTACTGTCAGATCTGTAGAAACCTGACAGTGGTGTGGGTTGTGTGATTTACCTAATGAACTCTTAGCTAGAACGGATTGTATTGACTTTCATCTAATACTATGTTCCTCTGTCAGCCAAGACTTGTAAAACCTCACAGCAGGTGTACATACAGAAGTGTGTGTGTGTGTCTATTTGTTTTTTATATACCAGTAGTTCTGTAGGTTTTGGGCTTGCAGGAGAAAATTGAGCCAGAATAAAGAACCATGCCCTTGATGTGAATCAAATTTAATACTCACTGCCCAGCAGATGGGCTAACCATTTTATCAACGTAGACGTTCCACCACCTGTCATTTTCTCTGAAACGTCTGTCATCTTGCTGTGTATAGCAACCTTATACAGGCGTGTGCCCTCCTCGGTTTCTTGGTGTCTTTCTGTCTTTGAAAGCTTTATAAATGCTTACTGCTAAACTTAAGGAGACCTTTGCTTGGAGAAATGTGTAACTTTGTAAATTCCTCCTTGTGAGGATCCTAGATGCTCAGTAGTTTGAAGCTTTAAATATTTTAATGCACTGACCCAAAACCAGCAATGCAAGAAGTAGAAACTTGATCTGCCCACAAAGAAAGTAAATACGATTTCTTTTGTTTATTGATGGACACAGCTCCTGATTCTTCTTAACCATTGGGTTATACTGCCTCCTACAGGAGTAGGACACTAGGCAGGAAAAGCTTGACTACGCCTATGGGCAGTCCCAGCGGGTATACACTGTACACCCACTCTCAGCTATAGGCACTCCAGTTTTTTTTTTTTCTTTCTGCCTAGTCAGAAGTTTGGGTGAGGAGCATTATCGGTTTGTGGCATTGACCTTTGGTCTCACCTCCACACCTCGGGTCTTCAAAGGAGTGTTGGCCCTGGTACTGGCATTTTGAGTCAGTGGGGGATCTCTGTACTGGGGTACCTAGACTACCCTCTCCTACTGCTCTGATGGACTATTGAAGATTGCTCTGCGATCTCTGAGGGAGTTTGGTGGGATCCTGAACATTCAGGAGTGTGCTTTTGGTTCTGTCTACAACAAATGACCCATCTGGGTCTGACTCTGGACTCTGCCTCAGCCAGAGTTTCTTCCACAGGAAGCTCCAGACATTGCAGGAGGCAATTCAGCTTCTGGTGTTCAGTAGGCTGTCATCCCTCCAGACTTGCATGCGTAATCGTCTTCAGGGGTGTCCGGTAAGAATTAATTCAGACAATGCCACGGCCGTTGTCTGTCAATCACCAAGGGGACACAAGAAGTGTCCTGACGGCTCGGTAAGTAGCCAGAATTCTAAGGTGGGCTGACTGATTTCGTGCCAGCCCTCTCACTTTTGCCATGGCTCCTGTGCAGGATTCAGGCAGAAGGGATTCCGGTCATTCTAGTGGCTCGAGACTGGTGTCGCTGTTCTTGGTATGCCGATCTGGTACGGCTGGTTGCCGATGCTTCTTGGGACTTCCTCTCTGGGAGGATCTGCTGTCTGCAAGGACCAATCTTCTATCCTGCTTTACAGTCGCTGGCTTCAACGGCTTGACTGTGAACGCCAGGTGCAGAAAGGTGGAGATTTGTTTGATTCTGTGATTCCTACACTGTTAAAAGCTTGGAAATCTGCCTCTAGGAAGAACTACCATTGAACGTGTAAGATGAACATTGCTTGGTGTGAGTCTCTTGGGGTTCATCTTTGCTCCTTCTCGGTGGATTGGATCTTAACCATCCTTCAACAGGGGGTTGAACAAAAATTTGCCTGGAGTACCATCAAGGGCCAGGTATCGGGTTTTGGCGGTCTTTTTCCAACGACCTTTAGCCACACACTCCCTGGTGCATACTTTTTTAACGTTGCTCCAGAAGGTGGCCTCCTTTGGTGGTAATCACCTCTGCATGCAGGGTGTCTGATCTGATAGTGTTGTTCTGTCATTCACCTTATGGTGCTTTGCCGCTGTCCGTCATTCCTTTCTTGGGTGGTCCCTGGCTGTTATTTGGATGAAGACCTTATGTTGCCTTCCCCGTGTCCAAGGCCTAAACTACTGAAGGAAATTGCCTTGCATGTCTTGGATGTGGTCTGGGCAGTTAGGGTGCACCTGACCGCTGCGGAGTCTTTTAGGAAGTCAGACTCTCTGCACTCACGGACGCACCTCACAAAGGGTTGTCCGATTCTTCTGCAACAGTTCCAGATGGATCAGACAGACAGTGGTTCAGGCCTATTGCATCAGGGGTCAGGTTCCTCCTTTCCCGGTTTAGGCGCACTCTATACTAGGGTGCTTGGTGTCTCCTGGGCTTCTGTCTTCAAGCGTCAGTGACACTGGTTTTGCAAGGCGGCCACCTGGTTGTCGGTGCACGCTTTTTACAAAGGTTTTTGTAAAGCGGTTGTCTTGGCATCTGCAGATACTTCTTTTGACCCACCCTCTGTGGAGTTGGCTTTCTTCTGACATGGCTTGTAACAAAACAGAGCATGTGTACAACCCCCCCCCCCCCCCCCCGGGACTGCCCATAGGCGTGTAGTCCAGCTTTTTCCTGCCTAGTGTCCTACTTCTGTAGGGGGCAGTATAGAAGTTGATTTCATGTGTTTGAACTAGATATAGACCGACCGATATATCGGGGGCCGAGGTTACCCGATATTGCCGCAAGTGCTTGTAGCGGGGTGATGCCTGCAGCTAGATGCATCACCCCGGTACCGGTGTCCATAGCCGACGGTCAGCTGACTTGTAATGACAACCGATGCGGCTGAGAAGTCTGCCCCCTCCCACGGCTTGCCCGGGTCTCCCGTCCCACCGGGAGACTCGGGCATCCTACCTCCACCGCCGCCGAAGTGTAGACCCGGGTCTCCATAAAAAAAACGGAAGTAATGTCATGATCTCACTTCCGGGTACTCGGTGACCAATTCAAACAACTGACAGCATTAAAAACATCCAAACTTGGCGTTTTTTGAATGCTTTTTCGGTGCTAAGTAGGGCTTTGGGGTCTTTTAGACCCCCAGATCCCTCCACAAGGAGTACCAGAAAAAAGTCTGAAAATACTAGTTTGAACCCCTTAGCCATACATCTGCCGTGTGAGATCTAAGGCACTGTGCTTCTGACTGCTAGTCTCTAGATCAGCCCTTCTCAACCCTGCAATGTTAGTACAGGAAACTTCCCTGCTGTTCTATTGTGCTCTGACACCGGGACGCCCCTCCCGCCAGAACACTCCGGTCAGCACTCTGTCATTGGCTGAGAGCGCTGATTGGCTGCATGACCGAAAAGGTCTGTCGAATGGCTGCAGTACACACAAGCAGAATGTCGGGCCGTTTCTGTTGAACCGGTCGATGACGCCCTATATTCGGCCTGTATGTACTAGGCTTTACTTCAGACCTCCTAAAGTCTAAGGGACAGTAAACTGTCCCTTTTTGTTTAGAATGTTTGGAGACCCCTGGACTAAGGGGGGGGGGGACGTTTTGGAGGACATGGAGTCATCCTGGTGCCTTTTTAGGCTGCATTCACACTTGTGCTGAGCATCTTTGGTGCTTTTTCCAGGTCTCCCTCCTCCTTCCTTTACAAACATGCGACTTACTAACTACTTCTTGCAAACGGAGGTAGACAACAAGAAGTGAGGCGACGAAATCTACCCCTAGGAAAGGAAATGTACTCCTGAAAGAGTTCCCATGGGAAAAAGCGGTCTCCACTGAAGCTTTCACTAATCCTTGTTTCCACAACAACCCAAAATTTTCAAAATTCAGTTATAGGGACAGAAAGTGAGGTGAGATTTTCTGAACAGGGGTGCAGACAGCAAAACAAATGGTTCAGGGGTGTTAACCCTTTCCCTATGCTATCCAAGAAACTTAATAATGATTCTTTTGGCTGAAGCTAAACTTAAAAAATTTACCTGTTCTGACTTACAAATTAAACTGAACAAACCTACAGTCCCAATTGCTTAATTTATTCTCCCTGGAGAAGAGACACCTGAGAGGGGACATGATGGCAATTTATAAATACCACAATGGTGATCTCAGCATAGAAAAAAAGCTATTCAAGGATTGCATGAGGACTCGAGGGCATACAATGCGATTAGAGGAGAAGCGTTTTAACCTCAGGCAACGCAGGGGGTTCTTTGTTAGGGATAAAAGATTGTGGAATTCTCCACCACAAGAGGTGGTTTCTGCGGGAAGTATGGCTACTTTCAAAAGACTCTTAGACATACATCTAAAGGATCAGAACATTCAGGGGTATGAGAGATTATTACGGCCATACACAGCTACACAGGTTGAACTGGATGGACTATTGTCTTTATTTAACCCCAACTACTATGTAACTATGTTTGTAACCCGGGGACCGCCTGTACTAGGGAATTGCTCTGTATACTCGTTCTCTGGTGCTTCTAGTTAAGACAAAAAATGCTTGTATTGCAAAACTTTCAATCTACAAGTGACCCTTCACTCAGGTATGAAAAGGCAGAGTTGGCATAGGATTTTGGATGTTTTAGTATTTTGGAGCTTTAAACTACAAAACACAGTAATTTTGTAATCTCTGCCTTTTTATGACTAAGGATCTATAGGCTATAAAATGGTTAACAGGCTTTTGGCTATCTTTTTGCTTTGCTTCAGTGAATTTGAGAGCATTTGGGATCTTTCATGATAATTCCTAATCTTGTAACAATACCTGTTCTAGCCTTCTGTGGTCAGTACAATTGTACGTGCTTAATCCCCCTCACACAACGTTACAGGTGCAGTTCTTGTTCAGCCGGAAAAAAATGCTGCTTTGCATTTCCAACTGTGAATTAGGGCTGCATGTTGCACGTCTGTCTGTTTATATATTAACTCTGAACTCCAGGAAATCTAAACATTCTCCCTTGCAGTGCGGTTGAACACACATTGCAAGGGTTAACCGTTTCTAGGGGATTTGGAAAAGATGTACCTACTGGATCCTCTGTTCCTGTACTGCTGGACCGGTCCCCATAGCCTCTTTTTCCCTATGCTCCAGCACTGCTGGACCGGTCCCCATAGCCTCTTTTTCCCGATGATCCAGCACTGCTGGACCGGTCCCCATAGCCTCTTTTTTCCCGATGATCCAGCACTGCTGGACCGGTCCCCATAGCCTCTTTTTTCCCTATGCTCCAGCACTACTGGACCGGTCCCCATAGCCTCTTTTTCCCTATGCTCCAGCACTGCTGGACTGGTCCCCATAGCCTCTTTTTTCCCTATGCTCCAGCACTGCTGGACTGGTCCCCATAGCCTCTTTTTTCCCTATGCTCCAGCACTGCTGGACTGGTCCCCATAGCCTCTTTTTTCCCTATGCTCCAGCACTGCTGGACTGGTCCCCATAGCCTCTTTTTTCCCTATGCTCCAGCACTGCTGGACTGGTCCCCATAGCCTCTTTTTCCCTATGCTCCAGCACTGCTGGACTGGTCCCCATAGCCTCTTTTTCCCTATGCTCCAGCACTGCTGGACTGGTCCCCATAGCCTCTTTTTCCCTATGATCCAGCAAGCTAAGGTCCTCTAACATCATAAAAGACCAATGCGCTGTACTGAATGTGGGGCCATGGAGGGATAATCTACCAGTGGGGCATGGGGGAGCAGAGGGTCAAGTTAGAAAACCCTTTCCTGTCCCTAGTCTTAAACTGGCCATAGATGGATCAAATCTCAGCAGGGACCAGCCAAAATTCTATCTATGGGCAGGCTGGATACACTGAACAACTTCAGTACAGCCAGTCTGTTGGATTTTTTGCATGGGGATCGCTGCCTGCGGCTATAGCCTCTAAGAGTGATCATTGCTTTTCTGTCGGCAGGGAAGGCTGCCTGCAGGCAGAACAAAATGGCATAGAGGGAGGGATTCCTCCCTTATCAACAGTCATTGTCAGTGCCATTCTTTCCTTTCAACCATGGTGAAAGAAAATGTTATCTATGGATACTCAAGTCTCTCATGGGGGTCCCCCCCCCCCTTCTTTCTTTCAAAATCACAAAGGTGTTATACTTCCTCTGTACAGTTGGTTTAACAGAGCAGCCCGATCCTCATTGGGTCCCTCTTTGGCTCTCCTGGCCCCTCTCTCCTGTTGAGTGCCCCCACAGCAAGCGGCTTGCTATGGGGTCACCCGAGCGGCAGCTACCTGTGTCCCTGTGCCCCTTTCTCTCCTCCAATGGTGCCGCGCTGCTGTCTCGGCCAAAAAGGAAGGGAGGGCTTCCAGACAGCAGTGTCTCTCATGCAACATCGCTGGATCTAGATAGGGCTCAGGTAAGTATTGGGGGGGCTGAAGGGGGCTGCTGCACACAAGTGTGTATGTTGTTGTGGTGGTTTTTTTCTTCTCTTCTTGCCTAGGTGGATATAGCTTTGTTCTGATGCTGCATCTGTCCCCCGGCACTTCTGAAATGAGAATCGATTGATCAAACACCGCCAATCGCTTGGTTCTCACAACTCCGTGAGCAGAGAGCTGCTGACTGTTGGACAGCAGCTCTCTGCTCTGCCCCCTTCTTGCTCATTGGAGCACTGGAGCTGTGGAGGGGTGGGGAGCCTCCAGCTCAGCCTCTCAGTAGCTCACGGAGACTGAGCCGGGTGCCTTTCCAGTGATCTGGCGGATCCTGACTCCATGGTCATGATGACATGGTGCCTGAATCGACTGCAAACGAGCTTTGGCTGTACTTCTCCTTTTTTTAATGCATTCTAACCATCTGCCTTTTTAAAACCACTTTAACCACTTGCCGACCGCCGCAAGTACATATACTGCGGCGGTCAGCAGCCCCTCACAGGCAAAGTGACGTATGGGTACGTCACTAGCCTGTGAGGCTCTGGGGAGCGAGCGCGCGCCGCCGGAGGCGCGCTCCCACTCGGTCACTGACCCCCCCCCCCCCACATGTGTGCCCGATGTCCGCCAGGCACTCGCGATCGTCCGTTAGAGCGGGAGAAAGGCAGGTGACTGATGTAAACAAGCCGCCTGTCATTCTCCCCTGTGTAAGAACAGTAATCATACGGTTCTACTATGTAGGACCGTTGATCACTGTTCCTACACCTCAAGCCACAGCCAATCAATTAGAATCGCGCCCCTAGGGACACACACAGCCCCTCCCTCTCAAAAAAAGTTAACCCCTTCACTGCCGGTGTCATTTTACAGTAACGGTGCATATGTATAGCACTGATTACTGTAGTAATATCACTGGTAACCCCAAAAGTGTCAAATGTCAGTCAAGGGGCCAATCTGTCCGCCCC
Organism: Pelophylax lessonae; assembly: GCF_965119305.1. NCBI lineage: Eukaryota > Metazoa > Chordata > Amphibia > Anura > Ranidae > Pelophylax > Pelophylax lessonae. The sequence goes on from NC_138775.1 coordinate 78,379,856, forward strand.
AATGTCGCAGTCCCGCAAAAAAAAATCGTAGATCGCCGCCATTACGCGTTAAAAAAAAAAAAAAATACAACAAAAATCTTTCCCTTAGTTAATAAACGCAATAACTTTTGCGCGAACCAATCAAAATACGCTTTTTGCAATTATTTTTTTTTTACCAAAAATATGTAGCAAAAAACAAATTGGCCTAAAATGTTAAATTTTGATTTCTCTTACGTCCGACAGTCGCTGCCCCCTTCCAAGTCCTCACCAATGGGTATTGACCTTTGCTCCATAGGAGTAGCTAGGCAACAAGAATTGTTAATACAAAAGCTTTTAGCATAGACACACCCCTAGGGGCTGTCCCCTCAGTCAATACCTCCCTGCACCAGCATTCCCAACTCAGTTTGATCTTGCCTAGCTTAGGAGTAGCTGGCTTTCCTGTGCTGGGGCTCAGTCTCAGCCTTCTACCCTTTCTTTGATTTTTATTTCAAGTATTTTTCTCTTTTCCTTACTAGCTGTTATTTTGTCAGCCTTAGTTTGGGGATCTTCAAATGAAGAATCGTCATGCGGAGCTGGGTCTCGGACTGGCTGCCCTGGATCCCAGGGCTGAGAGCCAGATGGATCCCCAGCCTGCCATCGAGCGTTCAGCTTAGGTTTTACCCTGGCACATTGAACGACCCATCCCTGTTCGCTGCAGGGATGCTGCCTGTGAGGTGGCTACCTCACTGGACGCCATGACTGCGGTCCACAAGCGTCCTGGCTGCGGCACTCCGTCTGCCTTGATAGCGGTTTGTCGCTGGAGACGGCTCCCCACGCCATCTGGTATGGTAAGCACCTTCTGTGTGGGGACCTTCTGTGTGGGTGTCAGTCTGTGGCTGTGTAGTACCCCCATGTCTGTGTAACTGCGGGCTCCCTGTCAGATCCCTGTGTGGCTGCACTGCCTGTGGGCTGCGAGGGGGGGCCTTCCTGCTCTGCTGTTTATTATGCTCTGGGTGCAGTTTTGTGTGTGCGGCGGTCGCTGCGGCGATCCGCCATTTTTTCTTTGCCTGAATACTGTGACCGGCCCTGTCCCTGTGCAGCGCCGTGTTTTGGCGCCATTCGCCGCCTTTTTGGCGGGCGGTACTCGTCCATGCACATGGCGGCGCCATTTTACTGTAGCCTTCTCCCCCAGCCGAGTGGCCATTTTACCGGAGCCTTCATAGGCTATATCAGTCAGCCAGCATTGCATCACTTCCTCTTTCTCTGGGAACAGCGATCGGTGGCAGCAGTCTGGTGTGCTCTCTCCAGGTTTTTACCTTCTTGTCCTGTCATTCCTTGCTCAGTGTTATCTATCCCTGCGGGGTCAGTGCATACAGCAGTGTGCGGTGGGCTGCGCTCGCCATGGTATTAAAGGGCCAGTACCTTTATTACTTTTCTGTACTGGGGCATGGATTCTCAGGATATCAAGTTTCCCCCCGCCCTGGTGGGGGACCAGGGGGCTGCTGCACCCCCCGATGGGGGCCGATCTGACCGCTGTAATGGCTTCCTTAGTGTCTCAGGTGCAGATGCTGATGGCTGAACGTTCCGCTAAATGGGCCAGGGTGTCCGTTTCCTCTGATTCAGAGGGCGATGTGGCTGCTGTGGCTGGCGTACCCTTCTCGGGGGTCCCGCTCATCTTTGGACCTTCTGGTGTCCGAGGGGGAGGCTGAGGTGGAGGGGGTTGATGTTTCTCCCCCTGGCTCGCCTGAAGAGCTTGCACTCATGAATGAGCTGATTGCTCCCATAAAGGATACCTTGCACCTGGAGGATGAGCCTACTCCTCCTGCTAGGGTGTCCTCTTTTGCGACACAGAGGGCTCGCAAATCAGCGCAGGTTTTTCCCTGCCCTGCTGAATTTCACCATACGGTTAATGAACAGTGGCGCAATTTAAAGAAGCCCTTTACTGTGCCGAATAAGTTTAAACTGCTTTATCCGTTTGCGCCTTCCACCGACGAGCGTTGGTGTGTGGCGCCTCAGGTGGATCACGCGGTGGCCATTTTGAACAAAGCTACTGCGGTGCCTTCTGAGGATACCCCGGTTTTCCGGGACCCTACGGACAGGAGAATCGAGTCTCTTGCCCGTCATGCCTATATGATGGCTGGTTCTATGCTGAAGCCTATTTTTGCTTCCATTATGGCGGCACAGGCTGTTGCTGATTGGACAAAGATGCTCAGGCGCACCTTGGTGGCTATTTCAGCTTCACCTACCACGTTGGCTATGGTGGACCAGATCCATCAGGGTGTCATGTACTTGTGCGATGCGGACTTGAATTTAGCTCCCTTGGCTGTGCGCCTGTCCAGCGTGGCGATACTGAATCGTCGTCTGATTTGGCTGAAGAATTGGTCGGTCGACCAATCTTCTCGCAAGACACTGGCGGATTTTCCCTACGCGGGATCTCGCCTTTTTGGCGAGGCTTTGGATACCCTGATAAAAGGGGTTACGGGGGGCAAGAGTACTCTCCTGCCCCAGTCTCACAAGCATAAGTCTTTCTGTGGAAAACGGAATTCCTCGTCTAGGCCCTCTCAGGGGTCCTTTCGTGCCTTTCGGTCGCAGTCCAAGGGCAAGCCCTTCAAAGGCCAAGGCTCCCAGAAGAAGCCGTGGGCGGGGAAGCAGAAGTCCGGCCAGTCCGGTTCAACTTCTCATACCACTTCCGCCTGAAGGGGCGGCCTCACCCGTTTCTGGGGTGGGGGGACGTCTGCGTGGTTTCCTACAACCTTGGCTGGCCCGCATTTGGGACAGATGGGTTCAGGAAATCGTTAGATCTGGTTACAAGATCGAATTTCTCTCTCGGCTGGCGGGCAGATTTTTTCCCTCAAATCTTCAGCTGTCTCCGGAGCGCTTGCAGGATCTGCACCTGGCGGTGTGGGCCCAGGGGGTGGTGGTCCCGGTGCCTCATCAGGACAGATTTCGGGGGTTTTACTCCAATCTGTTCACTGTGCCCAGAAAGGAGGGCAAGGTGCGTCCGATTCTGGACTTGAAGGCTCTGAACCGCTTTGTGCGGGTTCGCAAGTTCCGCATGGAATCCCTGCGCTCAGTGGTGGCTGCCCTGAGTCCGCGGGAATTCATGGCCTCAATCGATCTGAAGGATGCGTACCTACACATCCCCATTTTTGAGGGTCACCAGAGGTACCTTCGATTCGCCATTGCGGAGGATCACTACCAATTCGTGGCGTTACCTTTCGGTCTCGCTTCGGCTCAGCGGGTTTTTACCAAAGTGCTGGCGCCGGTTCTGGCCCTGTTGCGAGCGCAGGGCATTGCTGTCTTGGGGTATCTGGACGATATCCTGATAAGGTCAAACGCCAGTCAGAGCCTGGTGACCGACCTGTCCACCACAATGCGGACACTGCAGGAGTTCGGTTGGACTATAAACGTTCCGAAGTCGACTCTGTGTCCTTCGGTTCATCTTCCCTACCTGGGAATGATTCTGGACTCTGTCCAAGCGAAGGTCTTCCTGCCGGAGGACAAGCTTCGGACTCTTCAGGACGAGGTCAGGTCCCTCAGGGACAACCGGCACTCGTCTCTGCGGACATGCCTGAGATGTCTACGTTTAATGGTCTCGTCTTTCGAGGCGATCCCCTTTGCCCAGTTTCACACGCGGGGTCTCCAAGCAGAGATTCTTGCCGAGTGGGACGGGCGGCCGCAATCCCTGGATCTGCGGATCTCGTTGAGCCACAGCACCAGAAGGGATCTTCTTCTGAGATGAACGGACCGGCTTCGGGGCCGTCCAGTTCGGGTTCAGACGGACAATGCCACCGCGGTGGCCTACATCAACCACCAAGGGGGCACCAGGAGTGCCCGAGCGGCTCGGGAAGTAGCCGACATTCTGTCTTGGGCCGAGACACACGTCCCGGCGATAACGGCAGTTCAAATTCCGGGGGTGGAGAACTGGCAGGCGGATTATCTGAGTCGCCAGACCCTGGACCAGGGAGAGTGGTCCCTTCACCCGGATGTCTTCCAGATGTTGTGCGGGAAGTGGGGTTCCCCGGATGTGGACCTGTTCGCGTCTCGTCTGAACAACAAGGTGGAAAGGTTCGTGGCAAGGACGCGCGATCCTCGGGCAGACGCCTCAGAGGCGCCCTGGCATCAGTATCGTCTGATGTAGGCCTTTCCACCGATTCAACTGCTGTCCAGGCTTCTTCGCGGATTAGCCTCGGAACGGCACACAGTGATTCTGGTGGCACCGGACTGGCCTCGCCGGTCTTGGTGCGCAGACCACGTAAATCTGGCAGTTGACGCTCCGTGGCGTCTGCCGCTTCGAGAAGACCTTCTGTCTCAAGGGCCGATATTCCATCCTGCTTTACAGTCGCTGGCCTTAACGGCCTGGCTGTTGAAAGCCAGGTCCTGAAGGATAGGGTTCTCTCCCCTGAGGTCATTCCCACTTTGATCAAGGCTAGAAAAGCCTCTTCGGGGAAGATTTACTACCGTACTTGGAAAGCTTATTTTGCCTGGTGTGAGTCCAGGGGGTATTCCCCTCGCTCATACTCGGTGTCGAGAGTGTTGGCTTTCCTTCAAACGGGAGTGGACCAGCGTTTGGCGTTGGCCACGATTAAGGGTCAGATTTCTGCGCTGGCTGTTCTTTCAACGCCCTGTGGCGTCTAATTCATTGGTTAGCACCTTTGTTCAGGGGGTGCGACATTTGGCCCCTCCTAGGAGGGAACCTTTTACCTCCATGGGACTTGAACTTGGTTCTGTCCGTGTTGCAACAGGCTCCCTTTGAAAAGATCAGGGAGATCTCGTTGTCTGTTATCCAAGAAGGTTGCCTTCTTGGTGGCGATCACCTTCGGCTCGCAGGGTGTCGGAGCTGGCAGCTTTGTCCTGCAACTCTCCCTACCTGGTGGTCCACAAGGATAAGGTGGTCCTGCGGCCTAACCCATCTTTTCTTCCGAAAAGGGTCTCGAATTTCACCTAAATGAAGACATTGTCTTGCCTTCGCTCTGCGCAAAGCCTAAGCATCCGAAGGAGGTTGCCTTACATTCCTTGGATGTTGTCCGGGCGATCAGGGTTTACCTGTCGTCCACTAAATCTTTTCGCAAGTCGGATTCCCTCTTTATCCTTCCTGAGGGACCTCGGAAGGGCATGGCGGCGTCGGCTGCGACCATCGCCAAATGGATCAGACGGATCATTGAACAAGCCTATGCCTTGAAGGGGAAGGTTCCTCCCTTCCCTGTGAAGGCGCACTCTACCGGGTCTTTGAGTACGTCTTGGGCTTACCGTCGTCAGGCTTCTGTGGCCCAGGTGTGTAAGGCGGCGACTTGGTCGTCCGTTCACACCTTCTCAAAATTCTATAAGGTGGATGTTCAGGCATCGGCTGATGCCTCCTTTGGCCGTAAAGTTCTCAGTGCGGCAGTTTCTTAGGGACCCTTGTTTTTGTGGGCCCTTGGTTATTGGGGTGTTTTACCCCTGGGTTACTTGTTTTCCTGGGTTGTTGCTCCTGTTGAGCACGTTTTCCTGTTGCCCAGTTGGTTCTCTTACTGTGGTAAGGTTCGTTTCTCTGATGTGGGTACTGCGTTGCCTTTCTACGGTTGCATCTCCCACCCCTCATGTCTACACTGCTTTGGGACGTCCCATTGGTGAGCACTTGGAAGGGGGCGGCGACTGTCGGAGGACGTAAGGGAAAACTGAATTTTTTGTAAAATCTTACCGTAAAATTCCTTTCTCTGAGTCCTCCGACAGTCGCCGCCCCCCCGCCCCTCTTTTGGGGTTTTTGTGTACTCTTACTGCTATGCTACCAAACTGAGTTGGGAATGCTGGTGCAGGGAGGTATTGACTGAGGGGACAGCCCCTAGGGGTGTGTCTATGCTAAAAGCTTTTGTATTAACAATTCTTGTTGCCTAGCTACTCCTACGGAGCAAAGGTCAATACCCATTGGTGAGGACTTGGAAGGGGGCGGCGACTGTCAGAGGACTCAGAGAAAGGAATTTTACGGTAAGATTTTACAAAAATTCAGTTTTTTACTTTTTTTTTTTTTTTTTGGGAATTTCATATAAAAAATGGGAAAAATATTTTATTTTTGCAAAATTGAAGCTCTTTTTATAGCGCAGGATCAAAAAATCGCACAGGTGATCAAATACCACCAAAAGAAAGCTTTGTTTGTGGGAAAAGGACGTCAAATTTGTTTAGGTACAGCGTCACACGACCGCGCAATCGTCCATTAAATTCACGCAGTGCCGAATCACAAAATAGGCCCTGGTCAGGAAGGGGGTAAAATCTTCTGGGGCTTAAGTGGTTAAGCTAGCAAAAGAATGTGAGCTATGGCTATTAAATTCTAATCTGGTCCAAAGTTCCCAATATTTTTTAGATTTTATTTTGTATAGGAGAAAAATACTCCACTACTTCATGCAGGCTGGCATTAAACACTTCTAAATGCAAAAATGCGCACATTTAAATGTAATCTGCAGCATTTCACCTGCTTTGCCTGCAGTGCAATCACATCTCCAATAGAAAATGCTGAATCCAAAGAAATAAAAAAGCAGGTCAACCGCATCCCCCACACTGCATCATTGGAATAAATAGGAATTTGCTGACCTGCATTTCCAAATGCAGGAAAACCATGTCTAAAGACCTTTTTCAGAACGCTTTATTGGAGTCATACACTTAAAGTGTTTCTTTGTCTCCCGCATGAAGCACTTGCAGAATTCTATCGCTTAAAAATTACACCACCAAAAATGAATTCTTTTTCCTTATTTTCTGCCCTGATTGGATGTAGACTTAATATATTCACTCTTCTGAAGTGCAATTTAAGCCCTGGTTTAGTTTAAAATCGCATGACAAGTTGCACCTCATTGCCAGCAATAAAAATCAAGGATCCAAATAGCACTGATTGGTCGGCTTTGAAATCTTGCTGAAGCAGTGCGATTTCAAAGCAGCACTAGTGTGAACCAGGGCTGAGGATGAAGGGTGAGCAAAAAACGTACTTGGTAAAGGTGTGTGTGTGTGTGTGTGTGTGTGTGTGTGAGATATGGTATGTATGTGTATATGTGTGTTCATTGATGGACACAGCTCCTGATCTTCTTTTAACCATTGGGTTATTCTGCCTCGACCTGGTCCCCCATAATGATCCCCCCTTACAGCAGGCTAGGGTGAGGTAAGGTCCCCCATATATATCCCCCCCACCTTAGTCAGCAGGCCAGGCATTGGGCAAGGGCAGGTTCCCCATAAGATAGATCCCCTTTCCTTTACAGACTTCTCACTACTCAGTCAGTCATTAGTACAGTCAGACAGTACTACAGTATTAGTCTCTTGCCTACCTTTTCACCTGTCCCGACTCCCCAGGTGAGGTTTTTCCTGCAGCACCACAGACAGACACAGCTTTCTGGCCTCTCCCCCGCCGCCGCCGCCTTTGCTGAGCCTGAATAATTTATGGCGCTGATGCTGAGCCCTGACTGAACTCCTGTTGTCTGACTCCTCCTCCGCTCCTCGCCGCGCCAGCTTCTTCGATTGCTCACTGCCTGGTTCTCTCCCACGCTGCGCTGGATTGCGTGGTGAAAGTCTTTCTTGGGGTTCATCCTTGCTCTTCTTCTTTCTTCTCATGGTTTGAATCTCACCCAGTTCCTGCTGAATCATCTGAGGTTGGAACCATTCTTGGCCAGCTTTACATGTACTTGTCCCTAGGGCCAAAACAATCGATTATGAAAATAGTTGTCAACTATTTTTCATAATCGATTAGTTGGCCTGCATACAGAATGCATTATTTGTTTACATATGAAATACAGCCCAGTACACCATTTATACATGTCAGTAAGCGCCTGAGAACTTGTGAATGTGTGAGGAGCAATGCATCATGGGACATGTAGTCCTGGGCAGGAACTTTTACCAGTATTGTGCATTATATTTAAAATGATTAGATCTATGAAAGATTCTCAGCTACTTTTAATATAAAAGATCTATCTCTCTTCCACCCTTCATTTAGCTTCATGTCTGACTCCTAGTTAAAATGCCCATATATCCTACTTCTAAATAGAGATAGAACCCCTTATAGTAGAACCCCTTATAGTAGAAGTTATCTGCTCTTTTTGTACTGTAAAGGGCTCATTTTAGTGTGTGTGTTGGTTTTTTTTTTTTTTTAACCATTTAAGCCCCGGAGGATTTGGCTGCTCAATGACCAGGCCCTATTTTGTGATTCGGCACTGCGTGATTTTAACGGACAATTGCGTGGACGTGCGACGCTGTACCCAAATGAAATGAACGTCCTTTTCCCCACAAACTGAGCTTTCTTTTGGTGGTATTTGATCACCTGTGCGTGTTTTTTTGTTTTTTTTTTTTTTTTTGCGCTATAAACGAAGAGCAACATTTTTGAAAATCGAACTATTTTTCACATTTTTTTGAAATTCTCAGGGAAAAAAAAATGGAAATTTTTTTAGGCCAATTTTATTTTCTGCTACATAGTTGGAAAAAAAAATCACAATAAGCGTATTTTGATTGGTTTGCGCAAAAGTTATCGCGTTTTACTAACTACGGGAAAGTGTCTTTTTTTTTTTTTTTTTTTTTTTTTTTTAAATGTTTTTTTACTAGTAATGGCGGCGATCTGCAACTTTTTTTTTTTTTTTTTTTTTTTGCGGGACTGCGACTTTGCGACGGACAGATCGGACCCCTGACTGACATTTTTGACACTTTTGGCGGTACCAGTGACATTATTACAGTAATCAGTGCTATAAATATGCACTGTTACTGTAAAAATGTCACTGGCAGGGAAGGGGTTTAACTTGGTGATCAAGGGGTTAAGTGTGTCCCTAGGGGCATGATTCTAACTGTTAGGGGGCATGGCTAGTAAAGTAACCACAGAGACATGCTATCCTATATAGCCGGATCGCATTGCCTCTGTGCCTACTTCAGTGAGAATGACAGACGGCTGTGTTTGCATCAGCCGTCTGTCTTTCTCCATCTCCTGCGAGAGATCAAGAGTGGCTCGGCGGCCATCGGAGCTACCGGTCACACGCGCTGGCTCAGCAGGAAACCAGCGGGGGTGCTCGTGGGCGAGCGACGTAGGTCTACGTCGCTTTGCCTGTAGGGGGCTGACTGCCGCAGTAAATAGTCGTGCGGCGGTCGGTGGTTAACCCCTTTATGATAGGCGATACAAAAAAAGCATGCTGCCGCTACTAAATGTTAGGCCTGGTTCACACCTATGCATTTTTTTTTTTTTTGCAGAAACGCACAAAAGTCATTTGACTTGGTTTCACATGGAACTCGTTCACATCTTTTGCTTTTTTTTCAGCCGCTTTGAATTTGAAACGGTCAAGGACTTTTTTCAACGCAAAACTGTGCTTTTTTTTTTTTTTTTTTTTGGTTCAATAGTAGACTTTTTAATGGTGAAGCAATTTGCGTTTTTTATTATGCCCAACAACCAGTTGGCCAAAAAAAAGCATAGAAAATGCAAAACGTAAATCGCAGCAAAATGGAGTGTGCAAAAACACTGCAGAAACGGATCAAAAGCAAAGTGCATAGTTTGCTTTTTCACAGTAGCGCTACCAAGGGAGGACAGAGGAAGAAGACAGCTGGGGTGAGCTCACCGCTGGACCATGGTACAGGTGATTGCCTCGTTTTAAAGTCAGCAGCTACAATTTTTGTAGCTGCTGCTGACATTTATTTATTTATTTATTTTTTTTTAGGGTGCCTGGAGCTCCTATTTAATCTTTTCTGTCTGGCGTCAGATGGCCAATGAATAGTTTCTTCGTTTCTTTGTACTTTTGTATATATTGGTGACAATTTGCATTGTGCTGCATGGAAACCTAACTTTATTTGGTGTTCATTTACAGGGTCCTGCTGGGTATGGAGACTC
>NC_138775.1:78394627-78509627 GCF_965119305.1 Pelophylax lessonae
TCTATCCCTAAATTCTTCAGGGCTTCACATTAATGGAGCAGGAAAACTTACGGACTTAAATTTGCCCTTCGCTCAGTTTTTTTTCCTAAAGTGGTGCTTTTTAAAAAAAACAAAAAAAAAACGTAATTCTGATATTGGAATGCAGTGCGAATCACATGTGATGTCCCACACCGCACAAGTGTGAACCCAGGCTAAAACTTGTGAGGAATGATTGTAGTGGTTTATCTGCTTTTACCTCAATAAATCATTACACATCTTTACTTTTTAATGCAATCAAACAAATCTAAAAGCAAACCTGCAAAATGCAAATCAAATCAAAATATTTACTTTTGGGCCCCTCTCATAGGGCAGACTCCATTTTGATCAGAAGGGGATCCCCGGCTGATCAGAGCAGAGTCTGCAGATGACAAGTATAAATTGAGACTGCATAAACTGTGTGGACACAGACTGAGCCCGCTCTGCTCTATGGGTGGCCCGGTGTAAACGAATGCTGCCGTCCAAACCGCCCCAAAATCGCACATTCCAATTCCAAACCCCCCCATGCAGTTTTTGAATCGCATGTCTTTTTAAAAAACCTTAACACAAACGTGGTTAAATCTGCATATGCGTTTTTCCACATTTTTGTCAGTGTAAAAGCAGTCTTTAAACTGCTTTAAGGCCAGTACTTACCATGAAAAAGGGTCCCATGTGCTGGTGGCTGTTGTGTTCCGTTGAAACCTAAACACCTCTACTCCTTTCAATTTCTGCAAGGGTTTATATGAGAGGTTGCACCTGTGAATGGCACTCATAGGGCCAGTTACGCTTGCTTTTTTCTACCCGTGTTCCATCCATAAAAGCCATACTATCGGTTCCCACAATTAGGTCATCTCTAAATGGAGGATGGACGGACAAATGAGAATCCTGCAATGCTCCAATCATGCAATACTTTTCATTGTAGGAACCCATAGTACAGCTTCTAGGAATGAACATCTGGGTGGAAAGGGCTAGCTATCTAGGGGCAGAACTTCAGAATTCAACCAAAGATAGCAACCATCATCAAATGGGAACACTTTGTTCATTGGAAGTATTGTCCCTGGTGCGGTTTAAGAAAACGTTGATGCGCCCACTGAAAATACACTGCTTTTTCCTAAAGAGGAGCTTCATTCCCAGTGTCCACCTGTTTTTTATCCTCGGTCACTTCCTACCTTTTTATCCTCGGTCACTTCCTACCTTTTTATCCTCGGTCACTTCCTACCTTTTTTTATCCTCGGTCACTTCCTACCTTTTTTTATCCTCGGTCACTTCCTACCTTTTTTTATCCTCGGTCACTTCCTACCTTTTTTTATCCTCGGTCACTTCCTACCTTTTTTTATCCTCGGTCACTTCCTACCTTTTTTTATCCTCGGTCACTTCCTACCTTTTTTTATCCTCGGTCACTTCCTACCTTTTTTTTATCCTCGGTCACTTCCTACCTTTTTTTTTATCCTCGGTCACTTCCTACCTTTTTTTTTATCCTCGGGTCACTTCCTACCTTTTTTGTATCCTCGGGTCACTTCCTACCTTTTTTGTATCCTCGGGTCACTTCCTACCTTTTTTGTATCCTCGGGTCACTTCCTACCTTTTTTGTATCCTCGGGTCACTTCCTACCTTTTTTGTATCCTCGGGTCACTTCCTACCTTTTTTGTATCCTCGGGTCACTTCCTACCTTTTTTGTATCCTCGGGTCACTTCCTACCTTTTTTGTATCCTCGGGTCACTTCCTACCTTTTTTGTATCCTCGGGTCACTTCCTACCTTTTTGTATCCTCGGGTCACTTCCTACCTTTTTGTATCCTCGGGTCACTTCCTACCTTTTTGTATCCTCGGGTCACTTCCTACCTTTTTGTATCCTCGGGTCACTTCCTACCTTTTTGTATCCTCGGGTCACTTCCTACCTTTTTATCTTCAATTAACAGTCACATGGGCAGCGAATCCAGCGTTGTTCTGCTTTACTTTGCCATATGCCAGGGCCCATGCCGCCATCCTTCCATCTTCGGGAGCCTGCTGTCGTGTGGGTTTTTTTTTTTTTTTTCTGGTTTTTGCAGCCAGCCCCTAATGACATGGTGCCAGGTCCTTCCTCCACCTGTAAAAGCTGATTTTCCCCTGGGATATGTGACATTGAAATCCCAGGAGAACATATTCCATGTCATTCTCACCTGTGGTAGAATGGCGGTAGGGGGCGAAGTAAAAGAAGAAATGTGTAAACACAAAGTCAGCCTTTTACATTGTGGAGGGGGGAGGATTACAATGGGGCAAATTGTTTGTGTTTCTTCGAGTGAAGGTCTGCATTGTGTCCTTGGTGCCTTCCGTATGTTTGGGAATGTGTACATGGTGCAGGATGTGGTTGAAAGTTCTGAGAATTGTGTATGTGAGTCAGCTTTGCCAGTCACTTGTGTCTTTTGTGCTGCTGTGTAAATGTTTGTGTTTTTTTTTTTTTTTTTTTCCACATTCCCAGCACTGCTTTTGACTGACTATACTGGTCTTTAAGGAACCTTAATTGAGACCAGTGGTGTGAGTTACTTGGGTTGGTCCATGTTTACTGTGACAACAGTTACATCAACAAACTCTGCTGTAGCCTTAGGTAGTATCAGCTTTCAATAGTCATAGGTGTGGCCACAGCTTCATGTCATTTTAGTGCCTATAGCATGTTTCATGGACTGCTGTCTTTTTAGTGTGTGTGTGTGTTGGTGTTCTTTTATAAATATAGATTTATAATTTTTTTTTTTTCGGGGGGGGGGGGGATGTTCTTCTCTGTTCTAAGCAACATTTCTGTAGAAGTCCCGGTTCACATTTGTGCGATGCGGGAATGTTGCGAATATGCAGCATGTTCCCGCATCGCATCCGCACCTCTGGCAGTTCACACTGCCATATGCGTTATGCAGGGGGTGTCAATTAAAAGTTAACGACACCCCCAGTTGCGATCACATATCGCAGTGCGATCTGCAAGTTCGCACAGAATCGGATCGCACTAGTGTGAACCACTACGTGATCCGATTCTGCTGCGGATAAAAAAAAGCCTCATGTGCAAGTTTAGTGTGGATGTGGTGCGAATTCAGCCATACAAAGTGTGGCTGAAATTTGCACCGCACAGAGATCGCATGTAATTTAGGAGCAGTGCGCTCCAAATTATATGCAATCTCAGCAATCGCACTAATGTGAACCGGGGCTTACCTATTTATGGTAGAGAGTTAAATGTTTTGTTCGGTTTGTATGTTTCTTACACCCGATCTGGTGTCTAAACCAAATGAAAAATTGAAGCATCTTTTTATCTGACACTTTTTTAAAAGATTTGAAGTAGACCTCCCCCACCTTCCTACTGAAATGGATACTAAATCTAGGAATGATTGCCATTTCTTTAATTTCACATAAGCCAATTCTCTAGTTCTATTCAGTCTCTATAAACCAGTGATGGCAAACCTTGGCACTCCAGATGTTTTGGAACTGCATTTCCCCTGATGCTCAGCTACACTGCATTGTAGTTTAGCGTTATGGGAAATGTAGTTCCAAAACATCTGGGGTGCCAAGGTTCGCCATCACTGCTGTAAACCCTTGCTGCCATTTTTAACAGGTGATCGATCTTATTGGTGGATTGCCTCTTCTCCCACATATTCTGTGCTGGCCCATCAGTTATGTTGGCGTTGAATCTTGGGGATGCATGTCATTGGACGGCTTCTTCCGCTTCTGCGCTGGCCCATCAGTGATGTCAGTGTCCAATCTTGGGCATGCACTAAATAAATCCCAGTACACACTATTTAAATGGTCGCCCAGTTTTCCTCGATATTTCACATCCGGTACAAACCGATGATGCTACAAATTGTATAAACGACAAAGGTCTTTTGGCTTTTCTCGTACGAAAACAGTACACTTTAAACAAAAATGGTTAGTTCTGTTCATGTACAAGAAGTTTTGGCCTTGGCCTTTTTTCATTTGGGAAGTCTGAATTGGATGTCGACAGTCGTGTACACAGTATACAAAAATGATTGTTCCTCGTAATGAATTTTTCATTCCGCCCCCCCCCCTTTTTTTTTTTTTTTTGTGTACCCCACTTAATATCTGGCCTTGCAAGGGCTCAGTTTTTATACAGGGGATATAAAAGTAAGTGTCAGGTTTCTCTGATGTAAAAAATGAGACAAAAGCTGTGGTGTTCAACTGAGCTGTACAGTTTCTAGGTCCACCTTTTTACTGATTACCTTTAAACGAATACTTTGAAGCACCATGGCTTGCTGAAGGAATGCGACTAAGAAAATGTCAGGAAAGACCTACTAGAACAGTTTAACTTTATTTGGGATTAATCAGAGGCTCTTTAAATGATGCCAGGTGTGTACAGACTCCTATTTACCATGAGCGTATAATGTGATTGCTCAATCCCCCCGACCCAAAAAAAAAAAAATCAGTTTGTTTTGAGGTCCCATTTTTAAAGGTATAAAAAGTTCTGAAAATTTTTTTTATCTTGGCCTCATTTCTTTACATCACAGAAACCTGACATTTGACCAGGGGTGTGCAGACTTTTTTATATCCATTGCATGGGTTTTTATAGGTGGTAGCGTGAAGGCACTGGCTCTGTCACCAGTGCCTAAGAAGAAAACCAGAATAAATTCACAAAGAAAGCTTTGAATTTACTAATGCATGTAAGATGATTACAGATTGTATGCAGCGATGCATGCAGCTGCGGTTTTAGTTTTGGGAAGGTGGGGGTGGGAGTTTTCGTTTAAGTGCTTTGTTGGCGCAATTCTTGTCTTGTTACAAACCAGGTGATCATTTTAAAATGGAAATCTACACAAATTATTGCCTAGATCGAATATACCCAAAAGCTGTTACATTGTTGGCAATGGAATATGTGTTTTCCTGAAAATAAGCCCGGGTCTTATATTAATTTTAGGTACAAAAAATGCATTCGGGCTTATTTTCAGGGGATGTCTTATTTGTCTCCTGTCTTCTCTCGCCCTCTTCCTCCCTGTTGGCTCAGGAGTCAACATCCCTGTAGTCTCCAAAATAAACTCTAAGTCTGTGTAAATTAATCTGCTCTCTGTAAATGGATTATATAATGTCCAGTGTGTGTCTTTATGTAATGTTATAGAAAATATCTTATTTACAGCGTTGCTGGGCGCTCGCATGCCCCGCCGGAGTTCATTCCTGATTCAAGCACTGCCGAGGGAGATGCCGGGATCCCAGCTGACGTCAGCCCTGCTCTGCGTACTGCAGGGGGAGGGGCCATTGACGTCAGCAGGGTAGAGAAGGAGAGCTCCGGCGGGTCACATGAGCGCCCAGCAGCGCTGTAAAGAAGGTATTTTCTACAATCCATGTTACATACAGACACACTGGACATTATATAATACTTTTTTAGATCAGATTACATGATTTTACAAGGATTTAAACTAGGGCTTATTTTTCGGGGTAGGGCTTATATTGCAGCCATCCCGGGAAAAGTGAGAGAGGTCTTATTTTCGGGGAAACCCGGTATGACACTGCCCTTTTTTTGTTTGGTAACGTTTTCTTTTTGTCTCACTGGCATAAGTCATGCAAAAGCACTTGAATGATAGCATGTTGGTGGCTTTGGAGGACAACGTTGGTGGCTTCGGTGGAGAACATTTTGTAAATGGGGGCAGTGACAGATTGTGCAACAGATTTAGTACAAAATTAATTTGGGTCATAAATTCTTCCCTCTGCTGCCATAAAGTTACCCTGTAACCCAGGGGTGTCCAAACTATGGCCCTCCAGCTGTTCAGGAACTACAATTCCCATGAGGCATTGTAAATCTCTGACATTCACAGACATAACTAGGCATGATGGGAATTGAAGTTCCTGAACAGCTGGAGGGTCATAGTTTGGACATAGCTGCTGTAACCAAATGGAACCTAACCATGACCACTTCTTATTTATTCATTTGTTTAGAGTAAAATTCTCTCATCTACAATGACCAACCTGTTGCAGATCTGTGCAAATCTCTCAGTTGGCTGCTTAACATTCCAGGCACAGGGGATCACACTTTTTACAGGATTTTTTTTTTTGCTTTTAATGGTTATGGTGGTAATTTGTTAGGCATTTTGCATACTTTTGAGGATTACCCAGTCTGAGGAGGGCTGCATCTAGGAAAATATTACTTGCCATGACATTATGTGAAGTTCTTTGGTTTGTGTGCTGGATGGTCTTGGATCTTTTGGTTTGTATTTAGTGTCACTTTAATTTTCTGCAATAAGGTATAAACCCTTCCATAATCATAACCCCCCCCCCCAATACTGACTCCTCTGTAATCTGACGAAGTGCCCGCCTGCAGCGCAGTATTCACAGGACAGAAGCAGAAGCCATTGGCTCCTGCTGCGGTCAATCAAATTCTGTGAGGGAGCACACACGTCGTGTGTTCGTTTGTTCTTTCAATGAACAATAAAATGTGTCCGCACGAGTGCCCCATAAGAGGAGGTTTGGGGCAGCTCTGCAATACCCCAGCACACAGCTGAGGAGTATAAATTTATTTTAAAGTCGGCCTTTAGAGCTGGTTCACACTACCGCGACCAGAAAGTCGCCACATAAGGGGCGACTTGTTAGCGCGACTTTCAGCGCGACTTGTGAATTATTTTAAGCGACTTGTATGATGGACGACTTTGTACGACTTTGTTTTTGGCCAATCAGAATATGATGTGTTGTTACCCAATTCCCCTTTTTGTTTTTTTTTTTTTTTTTTTTTTTTTTTTTTTTTTTTTTTTACTCATTTCCTCATTGCCCACCAAAAAAAAGTTATTTAAAAATTGTCGTTTTTGATAGAGAGCCAATTATTGAAAAAAATTATTTAAAAAAAAAAAAAAAAAGAGATTTCTTTGGTTTTAGTGTCTGGGGGGTCTACAAAGTGTACCTGTGAAGTTTCAGCTCTGTAGCATGTCCAGAACCAGAGAAAACGATAATTTTTCTTAGAATTTTTATTAGCGCAGGGATGGGGTTCTGCTCCTTTCACACCTGGGCGTTTTTGTTGCAGGCATTTTTTGGGCGTCTTTGGAGGCAGGCATGACATCTGAACTTCTGTATAGGGGTACACACACACACACACACACACACACACACACTAATGAAATTATTTGCAGGGATGGGGTTCCGCTCCTTTCACGCGTATGTATGTGTAGATAGTGTGTGTGTGTATATATATATATATATATATATATATATATATATACGCGTGAAAGGAGCGGAACCCCATCCCTGCAAATAATTTCATTAGTGTGTGTGTGTGTGTGTGTGTACCCCTATACAGAAGTTCAGATGTCATGCCTGCCTCCAAAGACGCCCAAAAAATGCCCAGGTGTGAAAGGAGCGGAGCCCCATCCCTGCGCTACTGCAATTCTAACAATCTTTTTTTTTTTTTTTTTTCTGGTTCTGGAGTCCAGTGGGGAATGCCTGGCTAATTTTCCTTCTTCATGGAAAGTCAGATCACAAGTCGCTTCAAATAGGATAAGGATCCGACTTGGAGGCGACTCCCATTGAAGTCTATTGGGACAGGTCGGATACAAGTCGCCTCAAAGTAGTACAGGACCCTTTTCTGAAGTCTGAGCGACTTCAGTAGTGCCAATTAAGACGGCTCTCATTAATTTACATTGCTTTTGTTATGTCAATCGACTTGAGGGCACACAAGTCGCCTGACAAGTCGCGGCAGTGTGAATGGACTCTTGCAACCAATTTAAAACCTGGAGTTGGCATTTAGGGGAATCTGTTGCATACTCCAACATGAAATGAGGCTTATTTTCAAATTACTAGATTAATTTAGTATTCATGTCTGTGAAAGCGGTCAATACAGCAAAGGTTCATCATTGTATGCGTATTGGATCAATTAGTGTTGCACTAGACTTTTCACATTTTTGTTCTTTGTTTCTCTTTATTTTTCTTTTCATTTAGCATTGTCACTAATCCTAAATGAGTGAGCTAGTTGAGAAGCAGAGGCTTTCTTTGCAGCACATAATCTTCCTTTTGTGGGAGTGGGTTATGCAATAGCAGGAGACTGGCGTAATAGACGTAATACAATGCCAGGCAGGGAACCAGATCCAGCCAATTTTGCCTGAAGCAGTGTTCTTACTACGTATAGTGTTCCTTGATGGTGACACGTCCTCTATTACTCACATAATAAGCAGGTATGAAGTTCTGATTTAAAGTGAGCCTGTCTCTATAGTAAACCTAGAAAACCATTAGGTTATCAATCCTTTCTGCTATGTATGTAAAAGTGAGATAGGCCGCCTTATTGGCTAATAGGAATAGGTAAGAGTGGTTTGGCCAGCCATGACCTCATATTACAGCAACCATAATTTTGGACTGTGGTCTTCCCCTTGAGTCAGGAGTCCTCATCCAAGCCGATTCTTCAATCTGGTGCAGGTGCCAGAATCTCAATTAAGGTAAACCGCCAGTGAAGCCTTGCTGGTTTCCTACTGTGCATGCGTGAGCTGCACTGCGCTTTGTGAATGGTTTTGCAGTCTTCTGGGACCTGTGATGTGTCCCAGTAGGCTGCGGGAGAAGGGGGGCCGAACTTTCGCAGATTGCCATGGCACATCTGACACCGAAGTAGAAGTGGGTACCTGTCAAAACCGGGTACCTGCAACCCCCCCCCCCTGTGCTAAATGGGGCAGGGGTGCAAACAAGCGACTCTTCCGCTTTTGGGTAAAGTTCCGCTTTAATTTTTAATGGGCTCAAATCACCACATTGCAACACAGGCCTGCATTTGGGGGGTGTTAAGCTTGCACTGACACCCGCTGCACATAGCAAGGGCAGTGCGTGTTTTTTTTTTTTTAATGCAGGGTGGGAAACTGCAGTTTTTTACCGCATTGCAGTTATAAAGTCTGCTTAGTGACCTCATTCCCTACCTTACCAATAATCTGGAACAACTATTTTATTTAAATAAGAGGTTTTCAGCCATTAGAAAAAGATTAACTCCAGCCAATCGAAAAAATGAAGGAGTGAAAGGAAGAAAAAAAAATGAGATCGTGAAATGAATTTTTGCAGTTTTTACAACTCCTCTCCTCCAGAGGTTGGTAGTTTGGTGTGATATAAGAGGGAGCAGTAAAGAGCTGTAATAAAATCTTCAGTGACAAAGCGGGCTCGCCTTTTCCCACCTGTTCTATTGACCATTAAGACTGCCAATTAATGAATCGACAGGAACAGTTGGGAGGAGCATTGTACTGCCAAAACCTGTTCAGTATCCTTTAACTAATCCCAAGTTTACTTCGTTTTAAATATCCTTTTTCCACATATAGTTTGTAATTCTGTAGTGTATGGAGAAAACCTACTTAGTTTAGCCAAATAACAGTTCAGTACTGCTACAGAGCACAACATGTCTGATTCCCTTCTGTAGTGCAAGGTTTAACACTGGGAAATTACGTTTTTTTTTGTTACGTGTCGCACTTGACCGCTTTGTTTCAGTTTCTTGAAAGGGAAAATGAGCCATGTTTTTTAAAGCGTGAGGTTGCCAGTAAGTTTGTCCATCCACCCATCTGCTAAAGCAGTGCATTTTGTGCGTGTTCTCTACCTGCACATTCGTCACCTAGGCTGAGTAAAGCCCCGTACACACACGCAGATCGTCGTCATACAAACGTCGGCGGACGAAAGATCTGCCGATTGTATGCGTGTTAGTATGGTGCCTCCGACAGATGTCTGCACACAATCCGCGGACAAGAGTCTTTCTTGCAAACATGAAAATTTTTGTCTGCAGACACCAGAACGGACGATTGTTCGCCTGTCAGTACAGAAATCAGCCGACAGACCGCAGATTTGCAAGACTGGGCATGCTCAGAAAATAAAAAACACAGGGAAAGTTAACCATTACATGACATCACTTCTGCAGTCAGCTGAAGTCTGCAGACAAAATTCTTGTGCTGTCCTTGTGCTGTCTTTGCACTTTTCAACAGACACCGACATCCCGGGGAGAAAAGACGAACATTTGTATGACGACGATCTGCGTGTGTGTATGGGGCTAAAGAATGGTGGAATCTTTAATAAATCGATTTATACTTTTGTTACCCATTATTTAGCTGATCACACGGTCTTGCGACATTGGAGAAGTTGGGACTACTCAAAATTTGTACTCCTGAAAACACATTATGGCTTACCTTAAGTCGAATTCAGGGTAAAATGAACCTTTCTGCTGGCAAAAAGCGCACCAGCCTCCTATCTCAACAGATCCCGAATCATCTGATTTGGCCATCATGGATGTGGGTCACCCTGCTGGGTCTGCGATCATGTGCCCTGAATCTTCAGATAGTGAGGAGGATTCCTCCCCTTCTGCAACGGCGTATGAAAAAGTGCTGGTTGGCGTACGAAAAGGCACTGGTTGACACACTGATTGTAGCTGTGCATGAGACCTTAAAGATAGAGGCTGCAGCTCAGTATCTACGGTACTTGGGAATTATGGTCATGAGAACGCCCAACGATTATATCCCAGACATCGTAGAAACGGTCATAACCCTTCTGAAGCAACGTACGCAGACTTGTGCAGGACCCCTTTCCCTCTGGATAATGGGTAGAGTAAACCTTATTAAAATGATCCTTTTGCCCAAACTTCTCTATGTATTTTGCCACCCCCTAATTCTATTTCCTCTTAAAATAGTTAGTCATTGACAATATCCTGAACTCATCTGTATGGGGTCGTGAGCGCCATAAACTGCCCTGGTTGACTCTTAAAAATCCGACCATGCGTGGAGGTGTAGCGTTACCAGATTTTCAGTCGTATATTATGTAGCATCCCAACTTTCCCATTTCTACTACTTTCACAAACTAGAAATGCTCCAATACCAAACACTTGTTTGTAAGAGGCCGTACCAAGCTGCTTATACCCATTTATAGGTGCTGCTGTGGGGACAGGGACAATGGTCATTGACTAATGCTCGCGACTGGTTACTGATTCATCACATGAGGATCTGGGACATAGCCCTTAAAAAACTGAAAGCAACTCTCATTCAGACCCGTACTCCTCTGTGGCATAACCCATGCCTGGGAGAACTGACCTCCATTCCAGATAGAGCACACCCCTGGCTACCCATTAGTTACTATTTAGGCCAGGTGTTATGTCAAACCGGTGTAAGAACATTTCAATCCTTTAAAAGAAGAGTTTAACCTCCCCTTCAGATTTGCTTTTTAGAGATCTCCAGATGAGGCATGCACTACTGACCCAGTTTTCTGCTTGGATCCCCAACCTCTGACATACCCTTACTGGACATTGTGACAGGGGACAACCAAACTAAATTAATATCTGCAATTTACATTGCATTACGCAATATGACCGTTAACAAAATAGTTGGGAGGGAGTGCAGGCTCAATGGTTGTCTGACGTTGGCCCCCTGGTTGAGTCTGGGTGAGAGAGTTTGGGGCTCTCCAGAATGTCATCCCACTCAAACTTTCTGACCGCATGACACAACTCTATCTTACAGAGGCCTACTTAACCCCGCTTAGAATATCTAAATATCGACCGAACTTTAGCCCCCAATGTCCCAGGTGTCACATACAGATGGGTACCTTTTTTTTTTTTTTTTTTTTTTTTTTTTTTTTTTTTATACATCTTATATGGACTTGTTGGGAAATTCAGTCCTACTGGGCACAAATATTAAAATTCCTACATGATCATATGGGCTCCCCGCTGCAACTGGACCTTAAGCCATGTGTCCTTGGTTTACTACCCGATACTGATATAGATACATTTTTTGCCACTTTCCTACACGAGACTCTTTTTAGTGCACGCAAACTTATAGCGAAGTCATGGATGCAGACCCACTCCCCTACCATGCAGGAATGGATACTATATGTAAACTCTATTCTCCATTTATAAAAGGCTAATCCTATAGGCATAAATAAGTTTGACAAATCTGGAATCGATGGCTGGAACTTTCTCACCTGCAGTGATCAAGACCCCGTATGAGATGTTCACTGCCTTTATTCTATTGCTGTTGTTGGTCTACCAGGTTGTGCGTGCCTTTCTCTAACCACCATACTTTTCCTGTGATCACACCATTTCGGTCTACGTATGTTTTTAGCTCTTAACCAATGTTCTGATACCTATGCTGAAAAGTTTGTTCCCCTTTTTGTTATGAATATAATAATGTGAAAGCTACACTTTTTTTTTCTCTATGCACCTTTTGTAAAATGTGGTTTTGTATCCCTTTTTTTTTTCTTTTACCACAAACTTGTTTTGAAAATTAAAGTGGGCTGTCAACCGGTGGTGGACCCTCTTTTTTTCCAGATTAAACAAGGTGACCATAATTCCGGTTGAAGAGTTCCCACCCTTTAAGGACCCAGCTGACAGGAAGGCGAAGGCTGTGGCCCTTGATATGTACAGTCAGGTCCATAAATATAGGGACATCAACACAATTCTAATCTTTTTGGCTCTATACACCACACTGGATTTGAAATGAAACAAACAAGATGTGTTTTAACTGCAGACTTTCAGCTTTAATTTGAGGGTATTAACATCCAAATCAGGTGATTGGTGTAGGCATTACAACAGTTTGTATATGTGCCTCCCACTTTTTAAGGGACCAAAAGTAGTGGGACAGATTAACATTCATAAATCAAACTTTGACTTTTTAATACTTGGTTGCAAATCCTTTGCAGTCAATTACATTGTCAATTTGTGAAGGCTTTTTAGATGTTTGGCAAATTCTAATCTGGCCTTGCTGTTTTTGAGGCTCACCAATGGTTTACATCTTGTGGTGAACCCTCTGTATTCACTCTGGTGAAGTCTTACATAGTTACATAGTAGGTGAGGTTGAATAAAGACAATAGTCCATCCAGTTCAACCTGTGTAGGTGTGTGTGGCTGTAATCCTCTCGCATACCCCTGAATGTTCTGATCCTTGAGATGTACGTCTAAGTCTTTTGAAAGCCACCATACTTCCTACAGAAACCACCTCTTGTGGTAGAGAATTCCACAATCTTGTAGCCCTAACAGTTGCCTGATGTTAAAACGCTTCTCCTCTAATCGCATTGTATGCCCTCGAGTCCTCATGCAATCCCTTCGACTGAATAGCTGTTTTTCTATGCTGAGATCACCATTGAGATATTTATAAATTGCTATCATGTCCCCCCTCAGGCTGTTGATATATTTAAAGAATTTCTTTGGATTTTTTTTTACTATCCTCCGCTATTTGTCTCTCTCTCAAAGTTGATTTTTGCCATTTTGATTTCGTGTTTACTTTTCTTATTTGCCTCCTTGTATTGATCGAAAGCTGATAATGTGCCCTCTGATTTTATATTTCTTGAAGGCCATTTTTTTTCCCCTAAAGTTTTTAAACGTTGTGGTTTAGCCAGCCAGGTTTGGCGTTGTCTCTTCTAAATTTATTTCCCATAGGAATGCACTGCAAGATGCATTTGTTTAATATGTTCCTAAAGCATTAGTGATCAATAGATCCAGGACTGCATTTTCTCTAGGAGAATCCACCAACTGTGACATGTAGTTGTCCTGTAAGGTTTCCGTGAATAGACGGGCCTTCTGTGAGTGTGTAGTCCCCTCTTCCCAGTCAATGTCGGGATAATTGAAGTCCCCCAATATGATGACTGATCCAGTTTTGCCACTTTACCCAATAGTGATAAAAATTCCAGCTCTACCTCCTCCCTTTGGTTGGGTGGCCTATAGCAAACCCCCACAATTACTTTTCCCTTTTCTTCTTCCCTATGGAGTTCTACCCACACGGATTCTAACTCCATACTCATCCCTACCGTAATATCACTCCTCTCTATCACCCCTACATTGTTCTTGACAGAGACATACCCCTCCCCTCTTTTTTCCTACCCTGTCCTTCCGGTACACCGAGTACCCTTGGATATTGGCCAGCCAGTCATGTGAGGGGTCGAACCAAGTCTCCGTTATTCCCTCAAGGTCTATGTCTTCCTCATGTACTAACATTTCCAACTCATCCATTTCATTAGCTAGGCTCCTGGCATTAGCATATATACCCCTCTTAGTTTTGTGGAAGTTGATCGTGAATGGTGATTATGTTTTGTTCCTGTTTGGTCTGAGGTTTTCCCGCACAGACCCCCCAATTATGGAACTGTCGCTGCTGACTCTACTACTGCCTTCTGTCCTTTGCTCCCTCCCTCCTGACTCTACTTCTGAGCCCTCCCTCCCGTCTCCTAGTTTAAAAGCCCCTGCAACTTGGTGGCCATCTTTCTCCCGAAGTCTTCTCTTGATTGTTGACTTTGACACACATACACATACCTCCCTGGAGAGTGTTCTTGATCCCTACCTCCACATTCCAATTAAAAGCCAGTCACCAGCGTTTTTTCGCTTTTCTGTGGGAGAGGAGCATTGTCAGTTTGTGGCATTACCCTTTGGTCTCGCCTCTGCTCCTCGGGTCTTCACAAAAGTTTTAGCCTCAGTGCTAGCATTGTTGTGCCAACAGGGATCGCGGTACTGGGCTACTTGGGCGGTCTCCCTCTGCACTGGTGGAGAACCTGTAGCTCTTAATATGAACTCTATGAGTTCAGTTGAATTCTGAAGTTTAACAAGTCTGCTCTGGCTCTGTTCACGAAGCTGAGCTATCTGGGTCTGACTCTGGTCTTAGCCAGTATGCTCCTACCTCTGGACAAACTTCAGAAATTGCAGGCTTCAATTCGCCTCCTGCTGTCAAACAGATGGTCGTCCCTCCGGGCTTGCATGTGGGTGCTGGGCCTGATGGTGTCTACCTTCGAGGCAGTTCCTTTTGCACAGTTCCATACAAGGTCTCTGCAAAGGGAGATTCTGACCAAATGGGACAAGACTCCGCAGTCTCTGGACAATCGGATCCGATCTGAATCGGAACGAGGGAGTCCCTGATATGATGGCTTTGTTCTCCGGCGCTTTGGCTGCGAAAATCCTTCCTCCACTTGTATTGGGATATTGGTCACCACGGATGCCAGCCTGTCCAGCTGGGGAGGCGTCATCGGCAAGCGTTCTGCTCACGGGATCTGGACGCAGGAAGAGTCCAGACTACCAATCATGTTTTGGAACTCCGAGATCAAACTGTGTCTGGATCATTGGAAGGATCGTCTTCAGGGTCAGTGGTTCTCAATTCCGGTCCTCGGGACCCACTAACAGGCCAGATTTTAAGTATTACCTTGGGGGATGCAGACTAGAATACTGCAATCACTGAGCAGCAAATGAGATCACCTGTCATGTAATTTAGTTATCTTGCAAACCTGGCCTGTTGGTGGGTCCCGAGGACCGGAATTGAGAACCACTGTTCAGGGTTGCCCAGTCCGCGTTCAATCAGACTTTGCCATGGCCGTGACATATGTCAATTACCAAGGGGACACAAGAAGTGTCCTGGTGGCTTTGGAGGTAGCCAGCATTCTAAGGTGGGTGAAATGGTTTGTTCCAGCCCTCTCTGCTTTACACATTCCCGGGGTTGAAAATTGGCAGGCGGATTACCTCAGTGCAGGCGTTGGACCAAGGGGAGTAGTCCCTTTTTATCTGGGGGGGGGGGGGGGGTTTCATCAGCCGTGTCCCTGGTGGGGCACCCCCGAGGTGGATCTGTTGGCCTTGGCTCAACAGAAAGGTGCAGAGATTTGTGGCTCGGTTATGGGATCCTCTGGCAGGTGCCATGGATGCGCTGGTGGCCCCATGGGGTCAGTGTCAACTAATTTACTCCTTCCCTCCTCTTGAACTTCTGCCAAGACTTCTGTGTAGGTTCGAGGCAGAAGGGAGTCAGGTCATCTTCGTGGCTCCAGACTGGCCTTGCCGGGCCTAATATGCTGATCTGGTGCGGCCGGTCGCAGACGTTCCTTGGAAGCTTTCTCCCAGGGAGGATCTGCTGTCCCAAGGACCGATCTTTTATCCTACTTTACAGTCGCTGGCTTTGACAGCTTGGCTGTTGAATGCCAGGTGCTGAAGGATAGGGGTTTATCTTAATCTGTGATTCCTACATTGTTGAAATCTACTTTTAGGAAGATCTATCATCAAACGTGTGAGCCGCTTGGGGTTCATCCTCGCTCCTTCTCTGTGGCTTGGATCTTAACCTTCCTTCAATGGGGGGGGGGGTTGGATAGAAGTTGGCTTTGAGTACCATCAAGGGCCAGGTGTCGGCTCTGGCGGTCTTCTTCCAGCGACCTTTGGCCACACACTCACTGGTGTGTACCTTTCTTTAGGGTGTCCGACATATAGTCCCTCCAGGGCGGGCCACCTTGGGATCTCAATTTGGTCCTTTCAGCTTTACAGAAGCCTCCCTTGGAAAATATATATGGGAGATTCCCCTGCTTACGCTGTCCCAGTAGGTGGCCTTTTTTGGTGGCTATTACCTCTGCACGCAGGGTGTCGAACTGGCTGTGTTTTTCCTGTGGTTCACCTTATCTGGTGATTCTTCGCCACTGTCTGTCCCTTTCAAAGGTTGTCTGTTTTTCATTTGAATGAAGACCTTTTTATTGCCTTCCCTGTGTCCCAAACATCTGAAGGAAATTGCCTTGCGTGCTTTGAATGTGGTCTGGGCAATTTTGGGCATACCTGGCAGCTACAGAGTCTTTCAGGAAGTCACTCTTTGTGCTCAGACGGACCTCAAAAAGGGTTGTCCGCTTCCTTTTGTGACCATTTCCAGATGGATTAGACACAGTGACTCTGACCTATTCTATCAGGGGGTCAGGTTTCTCCTTTTCCTTTCAAGGCGCACTCTTAATAGGGTGCTTAGTGCCTCCTGGGCGTTCCATCATCAGGCATCAGCGACGCAGGTTTGCAAAGCGGCCACCTGGTCGTCTGTGCACACTTTCACAAAGTTCTTATGAGGTGGCTGTTTTGGCATTCTTTTGGCCACAAACAAGCAGTTTTGCAGGCTGCTGTTTAGAGAACCTGGTCCCCTTTTGAGGGTGTATATTTTTATTTATTTTTTCTTCAGGTGAGCTCCAGTTGTTTATGGTTGAGCTCCATGTTACCTAGTTGGCTACAGTTTAGCCTTGAGTTTTTTTTCTTGCTGTTCCCACCCTTCATGTTTGACACTGCTTTGGGACGTCCCAACTGTCAAGATGAGGAGCTGTTAGCCATTGAATGAAAGAGAGAAAAAAATAGAATTTTTGACTTACCGTAAAATCCATTTCTCTGATGTTCATTAACTGACACAGCACCCACCTCCTCTGGAGTTGGGTTTTCTTCTGACACTACTTGTAACAAAACTGAATGCCTATACCTTAGTGGGAGTATACCACCTGGGACTGCCCCATAGGTATAGTCAAGCTTTTTGCTGCCTAGTGTCCTACTCCTGTAGGGGCACCATAACCCAACTGTCAAGATGAGGTGCTTTGTCCATCAATGAATAGCGCAGAAATGGATTTTACGGTAAGTCAAAAATCCCATGTAGCGATAGAAGCTGATCTCCTGCCTCTGTGACCGTAAAGATGGTTTTGCAGGTACGCAGTATGTACCAGCAGTAAAACATCCAACTGAGTATATAATAATTAATAAAAATTAATAATAAAAATTAATAATAAAAATAGCTAGTAAAGCTATGTGTGTTTTTTGTTTTTTGGAAATAGAGTAGATGTTGGATTTCTATCAAACAGTTTGAGTGTCCCATGGTAATGCACATTAAATGTCTGCAGGTTTATGTCCTAGCAAGCCATAAGTAAAGGTGGACTTTTGAAGTCCTAGAAGCCAAACCTGTTTAATTTGAACCAGTATGAACCTCGAAGCAGGAAGTGTAACATGGTGTATACAGGATGTTGCTTGTTCAGTGCTCTCACCAGTTGCTTTTTATCTGTACTTCATTTCCATCCTCCCAGCCCTCGGGGTTTAACACTCGCCACGTCTGTTTGCTCTGGCACAACGCATGTTAACTAACACTGTCAGGCATGACTGGAGGTTTTTAATATAAGCTGCAGGGAACAAACTGTCCATCAGCAACATCTATGGAGAAGTGTTGGAGAAGAAATGTATAATGTTATGGTGAAGAATGTGCAACATGGCACTCTAGCAGGAGACTCTCTTGCTTATTGGTAATTAAAGGAAAAATCTACTATAATGGAAACACACACATACACGCATATATGTGTGTGTGTGTATGTATGTATGTGTGTATATATATATATATATATATATATATATATATATATATATATATATATATATATATATATATATATATATATATATATATATATAATGTATGTGTGTGTGTGTGTGTGTGTATATATATATATATATATATATATATATATATATATATATATTATATGTGTGTGTATGTATGTATGTATGTATATATATATATATATATATATATATATATATATATATATATATATATATATATATATATATATATATATATATATATATATATATATAATATTGTAAAATGCTTTTCTTTGAGTCCATTGGGTTACAAGGGGATTCAGATACAGTTGGAACATAGGAATTCAGATACATTTGGGTTATAGCTATACTTATATACAGGAGGCTCGGACACTGGCAGGGAGAAAAAAATATAAGAACCTCACACTATAACCCTCCTTATTCAGCATGCCTCAGTTTTGTGGCATAAAATTGCTTAAAGAGGAAGTAAAAGTCGTAAAAAAAATACAGAGGAAAAAAAAAAGCCCTGTAAAGAGAGGCATAATGAGCTAGTATGCATCGCATACTAGCTCATTATGAAGTACTTACCCTAAAACGAAGCCCCCCGCCGTGCCGCCCCCTCAGCGACAGGACGGCCGACATGTCCGGCCGTCCTGGTTTGCGTCCTCCGGCCATCTGATTGGCCGGAGGCGCGATTACATCACTCCTGCGTGTGCGCCGCCGTTCACGGCACTGGGCTCTGAAGGAACGGCACGGGCGGCCGTTCCTTCAGAGCACATGCGCTTATGACGTCATCGGCAGTATGCACTCTAAATATCTCCTAAACGGTACATGTTTAGGAGATATTTATAGCACCTATAGGTAAGCCTTAATATAGGCTTACCTAATAGGTAAAAGTTTGTGAAGTGAGTTTACAACCTCTTTAACGCTTAGGAAATAAAAGAAAAAAACGGGGCCAAGCTTCAACTAGCTACTCCTACATGGGAAGCTCCAAGGCATTATACTCAAACTTGCTGAGGAAGACCTACCATACAGTTGCCCACAGAGGGTGTGAAGGGACTCCTAAACCACTTGAGAACTCAAGTGTTTGATCCTATGAAGACAACACAATAGGATTAGGATTCAAGAGAAGCACCCCCACAAGGGTAGGTAGGAATAGTGGTAAAATCCCCAAACCCCGATACGTGAGATGGAAGACATCCACTGTGACTCCCCAAGTGTCACTAGCTAGGGCCTTGAGAAAGGAATGTTGCAAAGCCTGCCTATCCCTGGGGCCCATGGGTCTCTGAAGCTCCTTAACCCCCCCCCCCCCTCCAGATTTTTAGAGGCATCAAGAGCTGTGGGGCAAGGGACTTGAATCTTGGCAGAACAGCTGAAAACCTTGATGGGAGTAAGGGCATGTGGAAGATCTTCCCCAAGAGGCTAGCCTGCGAAAGAAGGAGCACCTATTTCTAGTTGAAGAGGCCCCACAAAATGCTCTGGACTTGCTTTATTCCCAGCAGAGTGACTGCAGCAGGAAGGTATGGTGGATTGCCTAGAAATCCAGAAAGGCACAGGGCCCTCCAGCGATTACTTCCAACGCCCTACACTGCTGCAAAGAGGGAGAAGGGGTAAAATCCTTTCCTGGGTGACAAGGGATCAAAGGTACACAGGGTGTGGATCTTTTTTAGTAAACGCATAAACTGAGTAGCCTTTTCCACCAGAGACTGCTGCCAGTACTAGACTCCAGCAAAGCCTGATTTGGTTGAATCTTGCAGGTGTTGGTCCCTTCATGAATTTGCTGACCGCAAGGATCCAGAAAGCACACTTCACATGAGGTTATGAAGGCTTTCTGTAGCTGAGGGTCCAAAGATCGAAAAAATTCCTACGCTTATGTACCTTGGATACTGGACCTGCGAGTCTTGAACATCTTGTGTTTTTTTTTTTTTTTTCCCTGCATGTTTTGTTTGAGATCTCAGTAAATATTTAAGCCCCCCCCCCCCCCCCCCCGAAAAAAGGCTTTATTTGAAAAAGTATAGTTATAGCTTAAACAGCTCTAGGTTATACAAATACAAGTAGAGAAAGGTAAGGCACAACAAAGCCATATCGAAACATTCATGAGCATACAGGTGGACATCACAAGTGTCACCATAAAGCTAAATCTTAGAGTATCAATTCTATAAAAGATGAAGATTGGCATCAAGTAGAACTTGAGTTGAGCTCAGTTTATGATCAGGATTATCCTCAGGTTGGCTGGTTACCGCTTTAAGTGTTTGAGTAGAAAGCCTGACGTTAGTATATGTTAAAAGATCTACTCTATTGTTCTAAGCCTATCATTGTTTTGAGTAACAGTTCATCTACTCTGATGAGCTATATTAGACGGTTTATTAAATGGCCTTCTATTATATAGGTGGGAAGGAAATATTTTAAGGGTGTGAGTATAAATGTTTGGGTTAAGAGAAAAATCCTATGTTATAGGGTATCTACGCAGGAGAATCCACCAACTGTGACATGTAGTTGCCCTGTAAGGTTTCCATGAATTCTTCTGTGTGTGTAGTCCCCTCCCTCCCAGTCAATGTCGGGATAATTGAAGTCCCCCAATATGATGACTGATCCCAGTTTTGCCACTTAACCCAACAGTGATATAAATTCCAGCTCTACCTCCTCCCTTTGGTTGGGTGGTCTATAGCAAACCCCCACAATTACTTTTCCCTTTTTCTTCTTCCCTATGGAGTTCTACCCACACGGATTCTAACTCCATACTCATCCCTTCCATAATATCATTCCTCTCCATACTCATCCCTTCCATAATATCATTCCTCTCTATCACCCTTACATTACATTATCCTTGACATAGAGACATACCCCTCCCCCTGTTTTTCCTACCCTGTACACCGAATACCCTTGGACATTGGCAAGCCAGTCATGTGAGGGGTCGAACCAAGTTTCCGTTATTCCCACAAGGTCTATGTCTTCCTCATGTACTAACATTTCCAACTCCTCCATTTTATTAGCTAGGCTCCTGGCATTAGCATATACCCCTCTTAGTTTTGTGGAAGTTGATCGTGAATGGGGCCGAATGCTTTCGCAAAGCATTGTGTATGTGTATATGTATGTGTGTGTGTGTGTGTGTGTGTGTGTGTGTGTGTGTGTGTGTGTGTGTATATACCGTATTTATTGGCGTATAACATGCACTTTTTTCCTCCTAAAAAATGGGACGTGCATGTTGTACACCAATGTAAAAAAAAAAACAGGAAGCAGCGCCGAGAAGTAGAAGGGGGTGGGCGGCCCCGAGGAGAAGAAAGGACGTGCTGTCATCGGAAGTCCTGCCTCCTATGCAGACGTCTATCATAGGCGCCGGGACAATGAAGACGGGACCTCGCACTGCATTGGCGAGGCTGCGGTTATGGGCACTGCGCTGGCGAGCTGCATGTATGGGCACTGCACTGGCGAGCTGCATGTATGGGCACTGCGCTGGCGAGCTGCATGTATGGGCACTGCGCTGGCGATGCTGCATATATGGACGCTGCACTGGCGAGGCTGCATTCGTGGGCACTGCGCTGATGATTGTATTTAATTTTAAATGTCAGGCAAAATGGTCGGCCCTCACGCATGTTCACTTCATCAAGTCTGGCCCTCTTTGAAAAAAGTTTGGACACCACTGAACTAGGCAATAAAGACCATACCTGGACTTCAGCTCTAACATTATTTCGAAGGGAAAAGCGAAGACTAATTTCTGCAAATTAAAGTTTGCTGTGTGAATGGGGACAAGTTACCAACATAAACTAGGTGTCGTCATCAGTTTGACCACATGAGTTGAAAATTTCTTAAAGGTCAAATTACAAGCTTCCCCCATTTAAGTGTTTTATTTTGGGTGAGATTCTTTGAAATTGTAACTCTACATCTTTAGAAGGGTGGGCATTGTGAAAAAGTTCTTTGCTTATTAAGCCAGTCATACGTGGATCAAAACTCATCTGGTTCAGCGAGGACTGGCCAAATTTTGATCCATGTATGGGCAGGCTGATTGTACCAAAGTCGATCCATCAATCAACTTGGATACAACCAGCCTGTTTGATTTTTGGCATGAGATTTATTGCTGGCAGCTATGGGTGCTAGCAGTAATCATTGTGTTCTGCCAGCTGGAAAGGCTTCCTGTGCCCCCTCCTGAAGGATACCATAGTGATGCAGGCAAGATTCCCCCATCAACACAGACTGCATTTGATGGAGTCTAGCAAATTCTTTCCTTCCACCCATGGTGGAAAGAAAAGAATCAAATCCTCCATATGTTGCCTTAAGCCTAGTACATGCTATCCTTCTTTTTTTTTTTTTTTTTTCTTCAACCCAGTGGGCTGAACAAAAAAAAAAAACTGAAGCGCTTGGAAGGAATTCCTGTAGGAACTATCCGAAGTTAGTACAGCGATTTCCCCACAGAGCTATTGTGTTCTGGCAGGGGGACGGCCCCCCATCAGAACACACCGTTCAGCACTTTCAGTCATTAGCTTTGAGCGTTGATCAGCAGACCTTTTTTAGTAATACCCCTTCCACAGAAGCCTGATGTTTGGCTGACTTCTGTCAAAACGGCTGCTGTACATACCCGCCAAATGTCTGCTTGTTTTTATTGGCCCTTGCGTCTGGGGCTTTTGTTGGAGAGGTTGTGGTAAAGTCTTTATCACTATACACTATATTATCAAAAGTATTTGGATGCCTGTCTTTACACTCACATGAACTTTAATGGCGTCCCAGTCTTAGTCCATAGGGTTCAATATGGAGTTGGCATACCCTTTGCAGCTATACCAGCTTCAGCTCTTCTGGGAAGACTGTCCACGAGGTTTAGGAGCGTCTATGAGAAAATTTGACCATTCCTGAGAAGCGCATTTGTGAGGTCAGGCACTGATGTGGACGGGAATGTCTGGCTTGCAGTCTGCACTCTAATCGGGTTGAAGTCAGGACTCTGTGTCAAGTCAAGTTCCTCCACCCCCAAACTCTCATCTGTTTCTGTTATGGGCCCGGTTTGTGCACTGGTGCGCAGTCATGTTGGAACAGGAAGGACCATCCCCAAACTGTTCCCAGAAAGTCAATTTACCAATCCACTTCTGTACAGCTACCCTGTCAGATTGCCCCCCACTCGATCAGCACTGCTAGCTATAACCTGCAGCACTGATTGTTGTATTCTGATGGCAGGGAAATCTTTTTCCCTGCCATTTTGAAGGCAAGGAACCTCGTAAACGTGGTCCTTTTTTGTCGGATCACAAGTGGCCCTTTCGTCTGACTGGATCGCAGGACAAGGGTTCAAGATTCACCCATACCTTCGTGGGCGGTTCCAAGAGACCCTGGACTGGTAAGTCAAAAGCAGGCTCTGTTAGTTGTGCAGACAATGCTTCCTTAGCCTAAAGGGGTGCTCTCATCCGTATCTGGGGTGGGGGGGGGGGGGGACGTCTTTGTTTTCTTTCTGGACCCGTGGACCTTACTCATTCACGACTAATGGGTCCGCGAGTTGATTTTGTTCTGGTTAAAAGATTGCGTATTGGTCCTTGCATCCGGCAAGGTTCTTTCCTTCCAACCTATGCATGTCTCGCAATTGGCTGCAGGGCTTTTACGGGGCTGTGAAGGACCTGTTGGCACAAGGAGTCATTGTGCCGATTCCAGAGTCGGAAAGGTTTCAAGGATTTTATTCAAATCTGTTTACTGTTCCCAGGAAGGAAGGCAAGGTCCACCCGATCTTGGACCTTAAGGCTCTGAACCACTTTGTGCGGGTTCAGAAATTTCGGATGGAGTCCATTCGCACGGTAGCGGCATTCCTTCATCAAGGGGACTTTCTGGCCTCA
Organism: Pelophylax lessonae; assembly: GCF_965119305.1. Lineage (NCBI taxonomy): Eukaryota > Metazoa > Chordata > Amphibia > Anura > Ranidae > Pelophylax > Pelophylax lessonae. Next base: position 78,418,436 of record NC_138775.1, read on the forward strand.
ATCGTTGTCACGGGCACTTGCCTTCATATCCCAATTTATGTCGGGCACCAGTGTTTTCTTTGCTTTGCCGTGGGCGAGGAGCACTATCAATTTGTGGCTTTACCCTTTGGTCTTGCCTCAGCTCCTTAGGTGATCATGAAAGTGTTGGCCTTGCTCAGGCAGAAGGGCATTGCGGTGTTAGGATACCCAGACGATCTGCTTCTGTGTGCATTGTCTTCATCGGCTCTAGAAGTCGATTTGGACATTACAGTGCAGACTCTGCAAGAGTTTGGCTGGACTCTGAATTTTCAAAAATCAGCTCTGACTCCGTCCACCAAGCTGGACTACCTGGGCCTGACGCTGGATTCCGTCTCGGCCCAGGTGTTTCTTCCACAGGTGAAACTGCTGAAATATCAGGATGACTCCTGTTGTCCAACTGTTGGTCGCCTCTTGGGATTTGCATTCAAGAGCTGGGCCTGACGGTTTCCACCTTCAAAGCTGCTCTGTTTGCGAAGTTCCATACCAGACCTCTGCAAAGGGGAGATTCTTGCAAAATGGAACAAGGACCCACAATCTCTAGACAATCTGATCCTGTTGGGCCGGTGTACGAGGGTCTCTCTGACCTTGTGGCTCCACTCTCCGGCGCTTCGTCTAGGGAAATCCTTTCTCCCCTGTATTGGACAGTGGTTTCCACAGATGCCAGCCTGTCCGGGTAGGGAGGGGTCTTGGGCGTTTACTCGGCTCAAGGAGTTTGGACTCCAGTCTGCCGATCAACATCCTGGAGATTCGGGCGATCGGGCTTTGTCTGTCCCATGCGGTTACTGCAGGGCAGTCATCCGATCTTGATAAGGCAGGCCATGTCGGCACTGGGCCTGTTGTCTGCTGCGATTCCTGCGGTACAATGGACGGGTCTCCACTTCTGTCCCTTGCAGCCGTGGGGGGGTCCAGAAGAAAGGAGTCCTTGGGTGGGCTGAGACCAGTATTCACTCCCTCTCTGCGGTGCATTTTAAAGGGGGGGGAGTTGAAACAAGTGGCTGATTTTCTTCAGCAGGAGGACATTGAGGGCCCCCTTTTTCTACAAAAATTTCTGTCCCAAGTAATTGTTTATACTGATCCAGCCTTTTTGCCAAAGGTTGCCTCAACATTTCATAGAAGCCAGGAAATTATTTGGGCAACTTCCTGTTCACCCACAGGATTAGAATAGAAATGTTCTAAATGTTCAATAGCAAGATTGTTTGAATCCGCTATTAGTCAAGCCTACATGGTAAGTGGGAGGGAGGTCCTAGAGGTGATCAGGCCCCACTCCACCAGGGCTATGGCGACTTTTCAGACGGCGAGGGCTGGCTTTACGCCAGAGCAGATCTGTCGGGCAACAAATTGGTGCGGTCTTATCACCTTTTGTAAGACACTACAGGCAGACCTGTTATCTGCTTAGGATCAGGCCTTTGAGAGAGAGGTCCTGCAAATGGTGTTCCCACCCTAAGGTTAAGTGCTTGTTTATCCTCTGAAGTGGTTGTCCTGAAAGACGTTTAGGGAAAATTGGTTACACTTACCGGTAACTTCTTTTCCAGGACAGCAGCGGTACCCACCCGAAAAATAGGTTTGCAAGAAGTCCCTGATGGGGGAACAGTCGGGAGTATTAAAGTTAATAAATAAATGTTGTCTCCCCAGCTGGCCAGAGGTACTTTTGAAAGACTGAGGGTCCAGTGGGGCAGGAGGGGCTTAAATCTTGATGCTAAGGCGGTGTTTCCTGTGAAGGGAGGAGCCAAGGTCTCTCAGAGGTGGCTTTTCTAGGACTCCTGGAAAAGACGTTATCAGTAAGTGTAATATATATATATATATATATATATATATATATATATATATATATATATATATATATATATATATATATATATATATATATATATTCCCTTTACGGATTTTGTTGGTTGCTTCAATAATTCTTTGCTAACACTTGCATTATTTGTAGTTGACTTGTAGAGTATTAGACTTTTCCTGTAAACCTAACCTACTAAAAACCAGAATTCCTGAAAGCTAGAGTTTGTACCTTCTGTTTATCCTCTTCTTTGTACATTACCTTTCCAAAGTTCAGTCCGAAGGCCCTTTACATTAGTAGAGCAATTGGGAAAATCCCTTCTACTAGTAAACACTTCCAGAGTAAAGCAGAACAGAGGGCACAGCTGTGATTTACAGTCTATTTATCAAACGTTTATGAACTTTGAGTCGTGTGTTTGGGATAAGACTTTCTATTCCAGATCATTTCCTGAGTAATAAACTACCCAATGTCTGTCTGGATATAAATATTTGCGTTCAGTTCCTCTGAGTTTACTGCAGGTTACTAGACAGGCTGTTAAAGTATTTCAGGAATTCCTGTTATACTAATAGCATACACTAGGTGGGGCAATATGAACGCGGCTTTCACTTTGAGGAACGTTGTGCTGTGTCATCTGACGTTCACCTTTTTATTGGCCATTTTTTGTTTTGTGTCTATTTTGTTTCATTGATTTTAAAGCTGGTATCAAAGGCTTTGGTGGGTTTTTTTTTCCCCTTTTTTTGAAAAGTTTTGCTTGATTGCAAATGCCCACTGACTTTTGTGCCTTCCTGCTTTTTAGTTTCCGTTCTATTTGTTTTTACAGTTGAGAATTACTGATCTGCTGAGCTGGACACCTTTTTGGTGGCGTTCAGCTGTACTGTTAGGCCTCAAGCACACTGGAAGTTTTTGGCCATCTCTCCTAGACACCTTTCCTACAGGCAGCAGCATTTTGGCAGACTTGTAAACCGTGCATGGCGCATTTAGGCACATCGAGTTTTGGGTGTTTAATTTAATTGGCGAAAATAATTTTTAGTCCTTGGCATGATTTTTTGCTAAATGGAAAAAAAACACCAGAAATTGACTTGTTTTTTTCCGGTTAGAAAACTTTGCAAATCTTTTTCTTTTATTTTAATTTAGGCCAAACTGTATTCTGCTACATTTTCTTTGATGAAAAAGACCCAAATTACTGTTAAGTGTGTAGGAAAGTTAGAAGTCCACAAACGGGGGGGGGGGGGGCGTTGACATATATCTGAAAATCGATCAATCCTGATGTACTGACACCACATCGCTTTTCTAAAGGGCCGTACACACTTGACGAAATATCCTCCGATTTTCCTCTGTCTTCTCAGCGTTCATTACCGTTTTTAGTTGACAGTGCATAAATGTTCACGAAATTTCTCGTCCGATTTTTTTTTTTTTTCTTTTTTTTGGCACATTTGTTCATAGACTTCCGGGTTGTCAGCAACTTCAGATCATGCGCGGTCTTTCGTATCCGATTTTTCATGGATGTACTGCATACACATTAAACGAAAATCGGTCGTCTGGTGACGGACGAAAAAGATTTTGGTGTTTGTCCCTCTGTTTTTTTTCGTTGAAAATGTCGGCATCGGCTGCTGAAAGTTGTGTACACACTAGGCGAAAATCGGACGGTTTCACATCGGGCGGGAATTTACGGCAGATTTTCTACTAGTGTGTACCCCACTTTAGGCTCCATGTACATGGGACGTTGTAAATGGCCGTTTAGGAGCAGTTGTGCGTTTTTTTTTTTTTTTTTCCAGAAGCCCTTGAACCCACCTACATTTTATGTTATCTGTCCATGTACACAGGGTCGTTTACAGTCATTTGCAGGCAGTTGAGTTCAGGGACGTTTTTTGGAAAGCAATTATTTGCGTTCGAAACGTGTGTTTCCCGGCGTTTCAAACGCGATCGAACGCGATGACCCGCGTTTAGCGCTCGCGTTTTTCCATTTTAAAGGGGAATGATTTTTTTTGACCGCTAGGAACGCTTTTAAACGCGGGTGCAAACGCGACCTAACGGACATTTTTAAATGTCCTAAAAATTCCAATATTCAAAGGGACTTTTAACAACGTCCCGTGTACATGAAGCCTTAAAGCCCGAAAATACCAGGACAGTAAAAATATGTGATGAGTAAGGCCTCATGCACACTGGACGTTTTTACAGCTGCTGTTAGCAGCGTCAGATGTTTTTTTTTGCAGCTGCAGAACGCCCATCCATGTTATTCTATGGCCTCATGCACACATAGAGCTTTTAGGAGCTCCAAGTGGCATAGGCGTTTTACAGCTCCAAAAAAAAACCCAGGAACTGTGGGTTCAGGAGCTCCAGCGTCAAGCTGCAAAAAACGTCTGACGCTGCTAAAGGCTCCATAAGGCTCCATAACGTTGCTTAACGTGCGATTATGCCGGTCTCTGCAGCTTATTATATAGCCATTTGGGGCGTGGCCGCCAGATGACGTCATCTGGAGACCACGCCCCCTTGTGTCACAGATGACGTCATCTGGCGGCCACGCCCCAAATGGCTATATAATAAGCTGCAGAGACCAGAGGCCGGCATAATCGCTGGAGACGTCGTCGGAGGAGGACCGGAGGAAGGAGGACAGCCTACAGCAAAAGAGCAGAAGACCGGAGAGGAGAAGACAAGAAGATTGGACAGCAGAAGGGCGGACAGCAGAAGACCCTCGGAGAGGAGAAGACAGCAGAAGACCCCCGGAGAGGAGAAGACAAGAAGGGCGGACAACAAAAGAGCAGAAGATCCTCGGAGAGAAGACAGCAGAAGACCCCCGGAGAGGAGAAGACAAGAAGGGCGGACAGCAAAAGAGCAGAAGACCCCCGGAGAAGACAAGAGCCGGATGAAGATTTTTAATAAATTTTCCAAAACGTCTCCTGTCGTTATTTCCATACACTGCATTTTATGGGGTGAATGAGTAGGGGTACAGTGTACCCCATACCCATTCACATAGGGAGGGGGTCCGGGATCTGGGGGGGCCCCCTTGTTAAAGGGGGCTTCCAGATTCCGATGAGCCCCCTGCCCGCAGACCCCCACAACCACCGGCCAGGGTTGTGGGGATGAGGCCCTTGTCCTCATCAACATGGGGGCAAGGTGCTTTGAGGTGCGGGGTGCAGAGCCCCCCCTGCCCCAAAGCACCCACACCCCCCCCCATGTTGAGGGCGTGTGGCCTGGTATGATCCAGGGGGGGGTGGGGCCGCTCGCTCGTCCCCTCCCCTTTCCTGGCATGCCGGACTGCATGCTCGGATAAGGGTCTGGTATGGATTTTGGGGGGGACCCCACGCCGTTTTTTCGGCGTGGGGCTACCCTCAAACTCCATACCAGACCCGAAGGGCCTGGTTTGGAACCCTGGGGAGGGAACACCACGCCGTTTTTTTTCCCCATTTTGGCATGGAGTTCCCCCTCAAGATTCTCACAGTGCAGGTCGCACCGCAAGTCGGATCACCCTGATCCGACCTGCAGTGTGACTTCCATTCAAATCAATAGGCTCCCGTAGGGAGCCATTGATTTTGAATGGAGGCAGAAAAAACGCTGCTAACAGCTACTGTGGCCAAACGTGCAATAACGTTAGTAGAAAAAGCTACTGAAAGCACGTTTTTACAGCTGCTGTTTCCCGGCGTTATGTAAACAGCTTTGGAGCACGTTTTTATGACGCCCTGTGTGCATGGAGCCTAAGAGGCATGGCAAGTTTATTTATTCATTTTTTTTTTTTTTTTTTTTTTTTTATTTATTTTTTTTTAGAAAATGAAGACCTTTAAAAAAAAAAAAAAAAAAAAATTTCCACTGTACTATTACCATTGCAGTGTCGTCATATAAGTAGTAGGGCGGTGTTTAGATGATTTTTTATTTTATTTGTTTTTGTTTTACATTGTGACCAGAGCAATACAGTGTTGCCATAGTAACTTTGTACTACTCTGGGTAAGTGATCAGGATTTTTTTTTTTTCTTTTTACAAATTTATGATGACTTATACCAGTGTATTTTACTGGTATTGGCAACCATTTTTACTGACTTTATTCAGGGTTTACTACTGTGATTAGCCACCGCTAATCACATGGTGCTTATAGGTTGTAAATGGCCCTGTCTGTACCATGTGGTCTTATCTAGTAGATGTTTGAACATTTTGTACATATATTCGTACAAAAATGTCTCCGTACATTCAAGGACTTGATGAATGTTGTTCAAAACGTACTTCAAAATCAAATGCTAAAAGCAAATGAAATTTTTGAGTGACTGGACTTTTCCCAGATAAAAGCCACATACGGTGTACTGTTAATTCTTCGTTCGAGAGAATTTTCAGCTTGTGATTTCAATTTTCTTGTCCTTACATTAACCACTTCTAGTCTGGGCCAATTCTGACATTTCACTCCAACATTTAAAATTCTTTTTTTCTATTTTGCTAAAAAAAAATACTTGGAACCCCCCCCCCCCCCAAAAAAAAATAAGTGTGTGTATGTGTGTGTGTGTGTGTATATGTGTATATGTGTATATATATGTATGTATGTATGTATGTATGTATATATATATATATATATATATATATATATATATATATATATATATATATATATATATATATATATATATATATATATATATATATATATATATATATGTGTGTGTGTGTGTACATATATATTATAATTTTTTTTTTTTTTTTTGGGGAGTTCAAGTAATAAGCTCTAGAGAATAAAATGGTGAGCGTTTGCATATTTTTATGTCACCATATGTGCGCAGCATATTTTTCACTATACTAGCGGTGCTTACTACAGTGGTTGCCAGCTTCCACCATGATCCATCAGGTATGGATAAAAAAAATGGTGTACCTAAACCTTTAGATGGACTTAACAATTATTTTTATTTTTTCTCTGGGATGTTTGTTTGGTTTTCTCACCACCCCCCTCTCGTACGCTGATGCCTCCATGTTCAGTCACTGCTTCGTCCTTCACTGCTTCTATTCTATTGGCCTGACCTATTTCCTCAGCCGTTGGGTGGTCACTGGTTGGTTAACTCCTGTGTATGCCCCTAAGCCACCATTCACATCGCTGCAATTTGGTATGGCAAATCGCAGTCTTTTTGCCAGCAATTTCACCGTCCCAAAAGTAGTTCCTACACTACTTTTGGCAACTTCGGGGGTGACTTAATAGACCTCTGTGTGAACCTGCACAGATGCCTTTTAAGTCAGACTAAAATTTGGCTTTGAAATCATGCGAGTTCAGATGAAGTCGCACGATTTCAAAGCTGTGTTCTGTGTGAACGAGGGCTAAGAGTTGCATTGTCCCTTCCCTCTGTCTCCCCTAGCTATATTCTGCCCTAAGTTGGTTTAGTTCTGCCTGGAGGTAACTCCACTTTTTTTTGTATCCTGTTGCAGATTGCACCCACTTTTAGGCCTCTTTCACACGGCCGTTCCGTATGTCCGTATATCATATCATCCTTTTGCGGGTGATATACGGACATAATGCATGTCAATGGGATTGCGGATGACCATCCGCTGACATCCAATTTGCGTCCATTCAGTTCTGTTCCGTTTTTTGGAACGTAACAGAACCCTATTTTTCTTCCGTTTTAAAAAACGGAAAGGACACAAAATCGGATGTCAGCGGTGTCATCCGCTGACATTCGCAATCGCATAGACATACATTATGTCCGTATATCATCCGCAAACGGATAAGATGATATGCGGACCGGATGACACAAGTGTCATCCGTGTCCGTAAAAAAAAAAAAAAAGTGCCGGAGCTGATTGCAATGCGGTCCGCTCCATGTGAAAGGGGCCTTAGGGTGTGATGTTATGGAAATGAGACCCTCCCCCCCAACTTTCCTGTGACCAGTGTACAGGGGTAATACTGCCCCACAGCAATTGTCACTTTTTAAAATTGGGGCAGCTGAGCAAAGCTTTGACCACACAGCCACATCATTAATTCAGAGATCTGTGAATTAGTGGACTAAAAGCCCAATTCTCAAAGGAACAGCAATGTGGTCATCCCTGCACTCTTAGTCCTTTTACACTTTAAACGCAGCTCCTCCACATCTTTGCCGCAGTGAAGTGAGCCAGAAGTTCAGCCTCCCTCAATTCACAAAGTGCAGTGCAATTTGTGCATGCGCAGTGGGAAACCAGCTGTGAAACCAGTTCACTGCCAGTTTCCCTTAGCCAAGATGGTGACGCCAGCACCCGAGAGCCGATACCAGAATCTGCTCAGGCGAGGACGCTTTAACAGGTAAGTGCCCGAATAGTCTCAGTATTTGTAGCTGTTGGCTTTACTTTTTTTATCCTCTAAATGGTGATCTTTTTAAATTTAAAATTGAGGGCACAGGATAGCCTCCAGGGGGAGCTGCTGCACTGCTGTACTGATATATTCTTGGCTTTTGTTACGATTATTATTATTAGGAGAATTGTTAGAACAGGTGTTGCATGTCACACAATGTGGCACTACTTTCTTCAAGCCCAACCCCCAGGAAATTTACCATTCGATGTTGATAGGGGAATCCTCCCTGCGGAGCTCTTGTGTTCTAACAGCAGGGATACTTTCCCATCCATCAGATCACCCTGAACAGCATTGCAGACTATAGCTGGCGGTGCTCTTCAAGCAGGGAAAATCTGACAGGTTGGTTGTACAGAAATCTCCCTAGGTCAACTTCTGGACATCCAGCATTGTCCGAACATTCCTGCTGAACTGGCCGAATTGCGTTTTCTATGTATAGCCGGCTTTACTTACCTTGTCCTCTGCTCCCCTTACGGATGGGGCTTCCCCATGCTTTGATGGTGGACTGCCCCTTGGCTGCATCATATCCAATGCACTGCTATGAACCCTTCATTGGTCTTTTTCAGGGTAGCTGGAGCACAGGGGAGAAGACGCTGCAGAGATCTAACTGACAATGAACAGGAGCAGAGGATTGGGTAAGGTAATCTTCTTTTCTCTATCGTTCATTGACAGACACAGCTCCATATGTTGACCATTGGGTTATGCTGCCACCTACAGGAGTAGGACACTAGCCAGGTAAAAGCTTTACCACGCCTATGGTGCAGTCCCTGCAGGCATATACCCACACACTCTGCTATAGCCCTCAGTTTGTTTCTGCCTAGTTTAGGAGTAGGCCCTAGTCCCTTGTGGGGACTTCAGTCTTAGCTGTGTTTTTGGGAACCTTTTTTGTAAGACTTTATTTTTTTTAGTTCTTAAGAGTAGTACAAGCAACAGTCGGCTGCGTTTTGGACTGGATATCCTAGATCCTTAAGGTCTCCCAGCCTGGCCAGCGAACGTGAGCAGGTTCTAGTCCAGCACTAGGCCTAGCCAATACAGAGCCCCGATGGACGGGGGCGGGCCCGCGAGTGATACACCTCACCAGGACGCACATGACCTGGGATGCCCTGAGTCGCAGTAGATGGTAGAGGTAGATGTGGCCGTTGCGGACGCATACCATCCTGGTGGATCTGTGTCTTCACATTCTGACAGCAAGGAGGACATTTCCTCGTCAGCTATCGCGTGGGAAAGCGCGCTGGTGGAGGCACTTAGTGTTGGTGCGTGAAACCTTAAAAATGGTGGATGAGTCTACAGGGTCAGGGACGCAGGTGTCTTTGGCACCCGCAAATCCCAGAAGTCGGGCAAGGTGTTTCTCTGTCCGGAACTTTTTGACAACCTTATCAATGAACAGTGGGGGCGCATCAAACACTTGTTAGTGATGCCTTAACGCTTTACCCACTTTACCACCGGAGGATTTTGCTGTCTTACGTCTGGGCCACTTTTTGCGATTCGGCACTGTGTGACTTTAACTGACAATTGCGCGGTCATGCAACGCTGTACCCAAACGAAATTTACGTCCTTTTTTCCCCACAAACAGAGCTTTCTTTTGGTGGTATTTGATCTCTGATTGATTGATTGATTTTTTTTTTTTTTTTTTTTTTTTTTTTTTTTTTGCGATATTTTTTTCAAAATTGTCGCTTTTTTTTTTTTTATTAATAACAATATTTTTCTACTTTGACAGTTAAAAAATATCCAATATATTAAATTTTTGTCATATATTTAGGCCAAAATGTATTTAGCTACATGTCCTTGACAAAAATTTTTTCAATGAGCGTATTTTTAACCGCTTTAAGACGGGAAGATTTTACCCCATTCCTGACCAGGCCATATTTTGCGATTCGGCACTGCGTTAATTTAACGGACAATTGCGTGGTCGTGCGACGCTGTACCCAAATTAAATTGACGTCCTTTTTTTTTTTTTTTTTCCCCACAAATAGAACTTTCTTTTGTGGGTATTTGATCACCTGTGAGATTTTTACTTTTTGCGCTATAAACAAAAAAAGAGCGACAATTTGGAAAAAAATAACAATATTATATATATATATATATATATATATATAGATATATAGATATAGATATATAGATATATAGATATATAGATATATAGATATATAGATATATAGATATATAGATATATAGATATATAGATATATATATATATATAATATGAAATTCCCCCCAAAAAAATGTAAAAATCCAAATTTTTTAACCTTTTAGGCCAATTTTGTTTTCTGCTACATATTTTTGGTAAAAAAAAATCGCAATAAGTGTATTTTGATTGGTTTGCGCAAAAGTTATTGCGTTTAAAACTAAATGAAAGATTTCTGTCATTTTTGGGGTTTTTTTTATAACGAGTAATGGCGGCGAGCTGCCTTTTTTTTTTTTTTCTCTTTTTTTGCGGGACTGTGACATTGCGGCGGACAGATCGGACCCTTGACTGACATTTGACACTTTTGGGGGTACCATTGACATTACTACAGTAATCAGTGCTATACATATGCACTGTTACTGTAAAAATTACACTGGCAGGGAAGGGGTTAATTTTTATTGGAGAGGGAGGGGTTAATGTATGCCTGGTGCCTACTGACGTGTGTGGGGGGAGGTGACTGAGTGACACAGGGACAGATCGCAGGTTCAGCTATGCTGAACTCTGCAATCTGACCCTGCCTGTCACTTAGGAGATCCGCCCGCTTTGTTTACACAAGCGGGCGGATTTCCACACTAGATCCCCGACGATCGGAGAAGAACAGCGGTGATCACCGTCCCTCCTCCCCTGGCCCGACTCCCGCTGTAACTGAATACAGCGGGAGCGTGCCGCTGAGAGAGGGGGAATGCCTGGTGACGTAGACCTACGTCGCCAGATGGTAACAATCCCCTGTGCCGCAGTAGCAGCACAGTGAGCAGTGCGGAAGTGGTTAAAAGGCGTTACCCCGTCGCGGATGCGGTTTTCCACTAGGTGGATTGTGCCATCTAAGATGGATCATTCGGGTTCCAGACTAAACAAGTCTACTGTGGTCCCGGTGGAAGAGTCCCCAGTATTTACAGACCCAGTGAATAGGCAGATGAGTCTCTGTCTCGCCATTTGCATGCGTTAGCGGGCTCAATACTAAAACCGATCTTTGTGACCACTCTGGTGTCACAGATCATCACAGAATGGGCGAAGTTGCTAAAAGCTGACTTTGAAATGGAGCGGCTCTCACCGGGCCTGATGGAGCGAACTGACCAAATGATTCAAGCCCTTCTGTATATATGTGATGCGTCGCTGAATGCGGCTCCACTGGTAGCCAGAGTGTCTGCAGAGGGGATCGCTATTAGACGCATGGTGTGGCTGAAAAGCTGGTCCAGGCTTCCAAAAAGGCGCTTTGTGACCTTCCCTTTATGGGGCACAGGTTGTTTGGATCCTCCCTGGATGAGTTGATCAAAGGCCTTACGGTTGGGAAGAGGCAGCGCATAGTTGATTGAGGCCTTCATTTACTGCTCATAGGTGGCCCTTTCTTTCCTCGAGGTCGCAGGAGAAAGGAGATTTCAGGTCAGGTCTTCTGTGGGTTCCAAGAAGACATGGTCAGTTAAGCCGAACAGGCCAATCTTGATCTGCGGACAAATTCTCGTCGGGCCGTTTCCGGGGTGGGGGGGCGTCTTCACTTCTTTCCAGAACCATGAACTTCCTTGACTTCCTTGACTTCACGACAATTGGGTCCACTAACTGATCCGATCGGGTTACAAGATCGAATTCCAGTCTCAAGATCGAATTCCAGTCTCGACTGTCGGACAGATTCTTCCCGTCCAATCTACGCCCATCTCCAGAACGTTTAAGGGATCTAAGAGAGGCGGTACAAGATCTGCTGTCACAAGGGGTGATTATGCTTGTTCCTTCTTGGGAGCGCTTTCAGGGTTTCTATTCAAACCTGTTTACTGTGCCCACGAAAGAAGGCAAAGTACGCCCTATCCTGGACCTCAAGGTTCTGAACTGCTTTGTGTGGGTACAGAAGCTTTGAATGGAGTCCATTTGCACTGTAGTGGCGTCTCTACACCACCAAGAAGACTTTTTGGCCTCCATAGATATCAAGGACGCATATCTACACATCCCTATTTACGCTGGACACCAGCGTTTTCTTAGCTTCGCTGTAGGAGAAGAGCATTCTCAATTTGTGGCGTTACCTTTGGTCTCGCCTCTGCCCCCCAGGGTCTTCACCAAAGTGTTGGCATTACTGGGACAACAGGGGATTACGGTACTGGGGTACCTGGACGATCTCCTATTAAGAGCAGACTCCCATTCAGCCCTGTTGGGTGACTTGACAATTACTGTATGGACTCTGCAAGAGTTCGGTTGGAAGGTGATTCGTTTGCTGTTAGTCAGCAATCTGTCCTCTCTGCGGACTTGCATGCGGGCCTTGGGTCTGGTGTCAACCTTCGAGGCAGTTCTGTTTGCTCATTTCCACACGAGACCCTTACGAAGGGAGATTCTTGTCAAATGGAACAAAGATCCAAAATCCTTGGGCACTATGATTCGGTTGAGTCACAACACAAGGACTGCCCTATTATGGTGGCTTCACTCGTTAGCACTATGCAGGGCAAGTCCTTCCTTCCACTGTATAGGACTGTGGTAACCACAGACGCCAGCCTGTCCGGCTGGGGAGGAGTGCTGGGGAAGCTCTGCCTCCAGGGGTCCTGGACAGTAGTAGAGTCCAGACTTCCGGTCAATATTCTGGAACTCGGAGCGATAAAGCTTTGCCTGAGTCCCTGGACAATTCGTTTACAGGGTTGTCCAGTCCGGATTCAATCGGACAATGCCGTGGCTTGCATCACTCATCAAGGGGGGCACCAAGAGTGTCTTTGCAGCCTGGGAGGTGGCCAAGATCCTGGAATGGGCGAAAGTTTGTTCCAGCGCGTTCTGCAGTGCACATACCAGATGTGAAAAGCTGGCAGGCGGATTACCTGAGGAGTCAGGTGTTGGATCAGGGTGAGTGGTCCCTGCCCCCGGAGGTGTTTCACCTCCTGTGTGTCCGGGGGGGGGTGGAGACACCCAGGGGGGTGAAACCCGATGTCGACCTGTTTGCTTCTCGACTTCACAAGAAGGTTCAGATGTTTGTAGCCACTGACTCACTGGTGGCTCCTTGGGGGTCAGTATCGGTTGATGTATGCATTCCATCCGCTAAAACTCCTGCCTAGGCTTCTGCGCAGAATAGAGGTGGAAGGGATTCCGGTCATTCTGGTGGCCCCAGACTTGCCTCGCCAGTCTTGGTACACGGACCTGGTAAGATTGGTCGCCTATGCTCCTTGAAGACTTCCTCTCAAGGAAGATCTGCTGTTTCAAGGGCCGATCTTCCATCCAGCTTTATAGTCACTGGCTTTAACGGCGTGGCTGTTGAAAGCCAGGTATTGAAGGATAGAGGTCTTTCTGATTCTGTGATTCCTACACTGTTAAACACCAGGAAATCTACTTCATGAAAGATCTATCATTTGTACATGGAAATCGTACATTTCATGGTGTGAATCGCTGAAGGTACATCCTCTCCTGTTTTCGGTGGCTAGGATTTTGACCTTTCTTCAAAAAGTTTGAACAGCGGTTGGCTTTGGGCACTATCATAGGCCAAGTGTCGGCTTTCGCTGTGTTTTTCCAACGCCCTTTAGCTAAGCATGCCTTGATTTGCACTTTTATAGAAGGCATTCGCCATATGGCTCCTCTGAGGCGATTCCCTCTACCTCCGTGGGATCTTAATTTGGTATTATCTGTTCTTCAAAAACCTCCTTTTGAGAAAATTAGGGAGATTCCTCTGCTTACACTGTCTCAGAAGGTTGCCTTTTTGGTGGCTATTACTTCTGCCCGCAGAGTATCTGAATTGGCAGCGATGTCCTGCCGTTCACCTTATCTGGTGGTCCACAGACATAAAGTGGTATGTTGACCTAATCGGTCATTCTTTCCTAAGGTGGTTTCTGATTTTCATTTGAATAAAGACATTGTGCTGCCTGTCCTAAGCCCAAGCATCCCAAGGAATTTTCTTTGCATTCTTTGGATGTGGTTCGGGCAATTAGAGTTTACCTGGTGGCTAATGAATCTTTCAGAAAATCACTTTGTCCTCACTGAAGGACCTCAGATTGGCTGCAACCATATCTAGATAGATCAGGGAGATGGTGGTTTAGGCTTATTCACTGAAGGGTCAGGTTCCACCTTTCCCTTTTTGAAGGTGCATTCTACTAGGGCGCGAGTGCCTCTTGGACTTTTTGCCATCAGGCGTCAGTGATGCAAGTTTGCAAGGCGGCAACTTGGTCGTCGGCGCACACTTTCATAAAATTCTACAAGGTAAATGTGTTAGCATCCTCGGATGCCTGTTTTGGCCTCAAGGTTTTGCAGGCTGCTCTTTAAAAGAGCAATGGTCTTTGAGGGTGTATGTTTCTAGGTGAACTCCAGTTGTTCCTGGTTGAGCTTAACATTACCTGGTTGGCTAAGTTTAGTCTTTGGTTAATAGTTGTTCTTTCTCATTCCCCCCCCCCCCCCCACTCATGCAAATACTGCTTTGTGACGTCCCAATGGTCAAGAAGATATGGAGCTGCGTCTGTCAATGAACGATGGAGAACTGGATTTTTGTCTTACCGTAAAATCCTTTTCTCTGAAGTTCATTGACAAACGCAGCACCCGCCCCTCTAATTATGAGTGGGGATGGGTTTTTCTTCTAAACACTGCTTGCAATGAAACTGAGGGCTATAGCAAAATGTGTAGGTGTATGCCTGCAGGGACTGCTCCATAGGCGTGGTAAAGCTTTTTTAGGGAGCAGCATAACCCGATGGTCAAAAAGATATGGAGCTGCGTCTGTCGGTGAACTTCAGAGAAAAGGATTTTACAGTGACAAAAAAATCCCAATTTTTGTTTTTTTTTCCCTTTTTTGCTACCTTAGACTTAAATGAGCAGTTAACTCTTGCAATGTGGTTGCAGCCCCACTGCAAGGGAGAATGTTCACGGTTCCCAGAGTTGGGCTTTAAAGTATCTTTGCACTTAAGGGTCCTTTTCACACGGGCTTTCCGGCCGGCGGACTCAGTTTTGCTCAGTGGGGGATCAATCCACCGATCCCCGCTGAGTAGGCAGACGACTGTTCCCTCTCCGCTCACTGTGCTGAGACGGACCTGTCAGATCCCCGCTGTCCTCTATGGGAGATCACATGAAAATTGACCTCTTGTCTGCTTTTATCTGATCCTCCAGACGGATGGAAAATAGGGTTAGCATTTGTCTGGATTTCACAGATCAGATCGGATTGGATAGCGGGTGTCGGCGGACATGCCATCTGCTGCTCCATAGAGGTGCATGGAGTGTCCGATCAGGTCCGCCTGAAAAATTGACAGGCGTACCTGATTGGAAGGCCAGTGTGAAAGAGCCCCAAGGTTTTTGTTTATTTTATATAAAATTGGGAATGGTTAGAACCCCTATTAGGCTTTTTTGCTATCTAGGGCTCCTTTAGAGATTTCCCCTTACTTTTTTTTCTGGGCACAACCTTTTACCAGACTGGAAGCAAAGGAAAATCGGCAGCAGGGAATCAATAAAAGGTGGACAGAGGTTTTATTGTTACTCTACTTGGATGCTTTTAAAAGTGTGTGTTTGTATGTATGCATGCACAGTAATATCTTGGTTTGAGAGCACTTTGCAAGACCAGCAATTTTTTAAAAATACATTTTGACTTGATATACAAGCGTTGTCTTGATATACAAGTAGCGTCATATCACAACTGAGTATAAAAGAGAAGAGAGGTGCCTCTAAGTGTAGCAATATGGTTACATTTAATGAAGGTTCAGGTTCAGCATTTGTTAACTGACATGGTAGATGTGCCTGTTTTTCCAGTGTAAAGCTGTCCACATAGACCATCTTCCTCACTGCCATCTACGTCATCCCTTCCACGAGTGCTTCAAGCCTCACTTTCAGATCGCTTTACTGCAGTGTAGTCTTCCCAGTCACGATTACAGACCTGACAGCAGTGAGAGTCGGCGGTGCAGAATATGGTCTATGTGGACAGCCTTTACCCCGGATGCCTGCATACAGCTCAGGTGGGAGAATCTGTTCACAGGACAACTATTAGTCCTGCACTCCAAGTCTGGCCTTTATGGAAAAGTGGCAAGAAAGCCATTGTTGAAAGAGACTTAAGAAGTCCCGTTTTTACTGTGTCCCCCACATGGCTTCTCGCAAACATGTGGAAGGTGCTCTGGTTAGATGAGACCAAAATTTAACTTTTTGGCGTAAAGGCAAAACTCTGTGTGGCGGAATTAACACTACACATCCCCACTGTAAAACTTAGTGGTGGCAACATTATGTTGTGGGGATGCTTTTCTTCAGCAGGGACAGGGAAGCTGGTCAGAGTTGATGGGAAGAAGGCTGGAGCCAAATACAGGGCAATCTTTGAAGAAAACTTGTAAGAGTCTGCAAAAGACTGGGGCAAAGGTTCACCTTCCAGCAGGACAACGACCCTTAACATACAGCCAGAGCTACAATGGAATGGTTTAAATCAGCGTTTCTCAGCTCTGGTCCTCAGGGCACACTAACAGGCCAGGCTTGTAAGAAAACTAAATTGCATCACAGGTGATATCATTTGTTGCTTAGTGATTGCAGTAGTCTAGTCTGCATTTCCCCAAGGTAATACTTAAAACCTGCTCTGTTAGTGTGCCCTGAGGACTGGAGTTGAGAAACGCTGGTTTAGATCAAAGCATATTAATGGCGAACTCTGGGCGGGCTGTCGCGTGGATTCCGTCTTGTCACTCTACCATGCATGCCTGATTGGTGGCATGCTGCAGAGATGTTGGTTCTTCTGGAAGGTTCTCCTCTCTTCACAGAGAAGCACTGGAGCTCTGTCAATGACCATCAGGTTCTTGGTCACCTGCCTGACTAAGAAGCTCCCCCCCAATCGTTTAGTTTGGACGTGCCCTTCCCCAGATCCCTGCCTCAATACAATCCTGTCTCCGAGGTCTACAGACCATTTCTTGAATTTCATAGCTTACTTTATGCTCTGACATGCACTGTTGCCTGTGGGACCTTATATGTGTGCCTTTCCAAATCCTATCCAATCCACTGAATTTACTACAGGTAGACTCCAAGTTGTAGAAACAACTCCAGGATGATCAGCGGTAACAGGATTCACCAGGGCTCAATTTTGAGTGTTATTGCAAAGGCTGTTAATACTTGTAGTACATAGGATTTTTTTTTTTTTTTTTTTTATAATGCAAAGATTTTAAACAAAGTCCTTTCATGTTGTCATTATGGGGTATTTGTAGAATTTTGAGGAAAATGAATTGAATCCATTTTGAAATAAGGCTGCAACATAACAAAATGTGGAGTGCTGTGAAAAAGTTCCAGATGCACTGTAGAAGTATAAATTGGTATGTATTTTTTTTATTTTTTGGTTACTAAGATTTCTTCTCACTTCCTTTCCTGGGGACAACCTTTACCAGATAGGAAGTTTGCTGTCTAGCTCTGGGCAACGAAAGGGCTGGTAATTGTAAATGACAAGCTACTTTTTTTTAAATAAAATCAAACCATGAGAAGTTCTAATCGTAATACTAAAATCGGTGCACACAGAATCTAGTGCAACTGTGCATAGTAAACTATCGGCTTGTTCTGTTAAACTTTGACAATTTTTAACAACCAGATTCTGTGTGCGCTAGTTTTAGTAAATCTCTAGTACAGCTCTAGTCCAGTGTTGCCGACCTACCAGATGGAAATTTACTGACACAACACCCAAAAGTTACTGGCACAGCCAAGTTTTACTGGCATGTCCAAAAGTTACAAAATTAGTTTGTGTAAACTTCAGTATCATAGACTCACCTATAGGTACAAGTTACAGAGGAAGCTTTACTTCTACCTCATTTAAGGCAAAAACATTTCTTATTTTCGATACAGTAAGTAGGTCAGGGACAGGACTCAGGAGAGCAATAGATTAGAATGGGCAGGCACACACACACGAAATTGACACTCACCGTGGCACTGACCAGGGTGAAGCAGCATAGATGACACGACAAGTCCCCTCTTGAGTCAGTCTCCATGCCAAGTGGTCCCTTCAGTCCAAACAGCACTGACAGTTCCGCTCCTGGCTTGCCTTGCTCCCGTCCCACAGACCTGCGCTCTAGGCTCCGGCCGCTCCGCTCCCTTGCACCATGACCTCACACAACCCCTGCTCAGGCATCGTCGCTGCCAGGCCCGCCTCAACACACTGTAGCAGGATGGTCTCAGCCGGCTCCCGACTGAACTTGCACATGCGCAGTTCATACCTGAGCGGCACATCCATAGTTTTTACTGGAAACCTTTCAAAGGAGAAAAGTGACCATTTTTTACTGGCTGTTGGCAACACTGCGCTAGTCCCTGCATGCAAGAATGGCTGCTCAGGATGCTGCAGAAAATAAGAGCCACCCTGAAATGGCAAATCTGGGGCAGCAGTCATATGATCTCCAGGAATGCGCCTCACATTTGGGCGTGATCTGGCAGCGGCAGTATCACCGCCGATGACAGCCCGCTGCTGGTACCATGTGATTGCTGTGACCAATCACAGCAGATCACATGACAGTTGTAAACCATGGTTGGACTTCCTTTAATGCTATCCTTTGTGTAAAATTGTGTTGCTAGCAGTGATCACATGGTACAGACAGGGCCAATCACTGCCTACCTGTACCATGTGATTAGCTGTGGCCATTCAGAGCTAATCACAATTTTCAGTCTTTTTTTTACCATTTTATAGTGCAAAAAATAAACCTAGTGGTGGTTAAATGCCACCAAAAGAAAACTCTGTGAACAAAATAAAATATGGGTGCAATATTACATGACTGCACAATTGTCATTGTGACAATGCTGAAAGCTGAAAATTGGCCTGGGCAGGAACAGGGTAAAAAATTCAAGTTTATGTAAGATTTGCTTTTAAAATGCAATTAATTTCTGAAGAAATGCAGATTCGCATTTATTGGGGTTTTTTTTTTTTTAAGCCTGTAGTGTGGCTTTCACAAACTAAGGGATGATGCACACGGGTGTGTACGGGTGAATTTCAGAGCTATGGGTGTAGCATACAGCCATCTGTGCAAATGAATGACAGGATACAGCTGTATGTGTGGGTATATGCTGATCCTAGTGTAAATATGCCTAAGGGTACATTTTATGCTGCCACAATACCTGCCAAGTGTCTTAAAGGCACACTTTTTGGTAAAAAGTATTAAGAAGCTCCTCCAAGCCAACAATCCGATTTCATATGTGCCCTGGGGATTTGAATGTGAGTGATACAGGAGTTGGGAAGATGCACATTCCCAGTGACCCTGTGAGAGCCTCTCTGAATTCATGCTGCAGTCCATTTAAATGATTTCTACTTGAATGAAACCATTTTCAGCACAGCTGCATAGCATAGTAGCTCGGTGATGGGCTTGACTTCACTTGTGGCCAAATTTAGCCCTTGTGCACATGGATGTACAGGGGCCACACTGCCTGCAGAGTCTGTAATTTCTATCCTGGGACATGCAGATGCGGCTCTATGCAGTTGTGTGCTGGGGGATGTGTAAAGCACCCATGGGGATGTTTGAACCAAATGCTCATTGTATGCATTTGGAGCATACGCTTGTGCAGGTGCTTTACTGAAGCCCAGCGCCACTACGTACAGTTGCATCTTCTAATTAACTAGTTCAGGTCCGCCCTATAGCAGTTTTACTGCTATAGGGCAGCACCTGTGCACCAGATCATATGTATATGTACACATCTGGGTAGGGGGTGCACATGCGCACCAGCAGTGGCTCACATCCGATGTGATTACAGAGCAGAAGCCGATCGGTGGGTGCATGGTACCCGATGTCCTCCAGCACCTGCCGATCGCTAAGCAGAGAGGCAGAGTGGTGATCCTCCTATGTAAACAAGGCAGATCGCTGTTCCTATTTGTCAGTGTAGTAAAACACTGATTAACCGTTTGATCGCCCCTGATGTTAAACCCTTCCTAGCCAGTGTCATTAGTACAGTGACATAGCATATTTTTTAGCACTGATCACTGTATTCGTGTCCCTGATTCCCAAAAAGTCAGTGTTAGAATGTTCATTGCAATATCACAGTCCTGCTAGAAGTCACTGATCACCGTCATTATTTGTACAAAAAAATCGCAATAAATCTATTCTATAGTTTGTAGATGCTATAACTTTTGCACAAACCAATCGATATGTGCTTATTGGGATTTTTTTAATAAAAATATGTAGCAGAATACATATTGGTCTACATTAATGAAGAAATTTAGATTTTATTTTTTTTTTTATAGTTTGATATGTTTTTATAGCAGAAAGTAAATCTACACTGCTCAAAAAAATGAACACTTTGAAAACACACAAGATCTCAATGGGGAAAAATATCATGCTGGATATCTATACTGATATGAACTGGGTGATGTGTTAGGAATGAAAGCATCAAAGAAGAGAAAAGTGTCAACACAGGATGACACTGTGGACACTCAAATTAATACGTGCCACGTCCTAATCAAAATATTTATGGAGGGGATAGGGACAATGGACTTTATTGGCACTAACAACCAGACAGTTACGTCATAAAATTCAAAATATTTTATTGAAAAATCATTAAAAAACATATATACGTATGTGTACCACCACA
The DNA here is from genome assembly GCF_965119305.1 of Pelophylax lessonae. Taxonomy (NCBI): domain Eukaryota; kingdom Metazoa; phylum Chordata; class Amphibia; order Anura; family Ranidae; genus Pelophylax; species Pelophylax lessonae. The sequence continues at coordinate 78,439,147 of NC_138775.1, forward strand.
GGTGCAAAACAAGAGAAATAAATCAAATAACATTCACATTCAAATTCAAAAAGCACACATTAAAAGGCATATATAACCTCCAATAGCCATAGCCTCTAAAGCCCTCTACATAGACCAAGTATACCATGATGGAGCTGTACAAACTGAAAGCTGTGGAAAAGCCCTGGGGCTATTTCTGGTATGGTAGTATGGAGCTTGTAGGCAGATTCATCGACAGTAGAGGTAGAGAGGCTTGGTATTTGGGTGTTTGAATTCGGTCAGAAACAAACTCTACATGTTTCGCGCATTTAGCGCTTCTTCAGGAGTTTAAATATTAGCTGAACAATTCTACAAAGGTATAAAGAGAAACACATTTAGAATTAAATACACATGCCATTAAGCCAAATATGTATATACATATCTGTTTTGTCGCCTTCCGAGGAAAAGGGAAAAAGAGGAGGGAGGGGGAAAAAAAAAAAAAAACGGGTGGAAAGAAGGGGGAAGTGAAAGGAAGGGAGGGGGAGGGGAGGGAAAGAAAAGGGAGAAAAAGGGGGGGGAGAACGGGGAAAAAAAAAAACAGATCTATGTTTTGTCGCCTTTCCTCGGAAGGCGACAAAACATAGATATGTATATACATATTTGGCTTAATGGCATGTGTATTTAATTCTAAATGTGTTTCTCTTTATACCTTTGTAGAATTGTTCAGCTAATATTTAAACTCCTGAAGAAGCGCTAAATGCGCGAAACATGTAGAGTTTGTTTCTGACCGAATTCAAACACCCAAATACCAAGCCTCTCTACCTCTACTGTCGATGAATCTGCCTACAAGCTCCATACTACCATACCAGAAATAGCCCCAGGGCTTTTCCACAGCTTTCAGTTTGTACAGCTCCATCATGGTATACTTGGTCTATGTAGAGGGCTTTAGAGGCTATGGCTATTGAGGTTATATATGCCTTTTAATGTGTGCTTTTTGAATTTGAATGTGAATGTTATTTGATTTATTTCTCTTGTTTTGCACCTGTGGTGGTACACATACGTATATATGTTTTTTAATGATTTTTCAATAAAATATTTTGATTTTTATGACGTAACTGTCTGGTTGTTAGTGCCAATAAAGTCCATTGTCCCTATCCCCTCCATAAAAAAAAGGAATGAAAGCATGCCACATCGGTAAATGGAAATGAAAATTATCAGCTTACAAAGGGCTGATTTGTGCAATTGCCTTGACTCATAGACCCCATCGGGGAGGTTTAACATTTATGCGTCTAGAGACGTGACAGCGCTGCTGAGTGTGATTGACATATGTGCCTTCTGGCCACTGGAGGTAAATTACACTGTGAGAATATTACAAAGGGCTGAATTCAAAGACACCCCAAAAGTCAAAGTGAAAAAATGATGCAGGCTAGTCCATTTTGCTGAAATTTTAATTTCAACTCAAAATGGTACTCCAGTAGTTTGGCTCCCACGTGCTTGTATGCATGCCTGACAACTTCGGGGCATGCTTCTAATGAGACAATGGATGGTGTCCTGCTGTATTTCCTCCCAGATCTGGACCAGGGCTTTACTGAGCTGAACAGACTGAGGTACAACCTGGCGACGTGAGATGGACCGAAACATAATGTCCCAGAGGTGTTCTATTCGATTTAGGTCAGGCAAGCATGGGGACCATTCAATGGTATCCATTCCGTCATCCTCCAGGAACTGGCTGCATACACTCGCCACATGAGGCCAGGCGTTGTTGTGCACCAGGAGGAACCCAGGACTCACTGCACCAGCGTAGGGTCTGATCATGGGTCCAAGGATTTCATCCCGATACCTAATGGCAGTCAGGGTGCTATTGTCCAGCCTGAAGAGGTCTATGCATCCCTCCATGGATATGCCTCCCCAGACCATCACTGACCCACCACCAAACTGGTCATGCTGAATGATGTTACAGGCAGCATAACCTTCTCCACGGTTTCTCCTTTGACATATGTGACATGTGCTCAGTGTGAACCTGCTCTCATCTGTGAAAAGCACAGGGCGCCAGTGGCAGACCTGTGAATTCTGGTGTTCAATGGCAAATGCCAATCCAGCTCCACTGTGCCAGGCAATGAGCACAGGGCCCACTAGAGGATGTCGGGCCCTCAGGCCACCCTCCATGAAGTCTTTCTGATTGTTTGGTCAGTCATTCACACCAGTGGCCTGCTGGAGGTACTTTTTTAGGGCTCTGTGCAAGGAGGAACAGGATGAGCACTGCCAAAGGAGCAGATACAGGTCCTGCTCATGGGTTAAGGACCTTCTACAGCTCTGTCCAGCTCTCCTAGAGGAACTGCCTGTCTCCTGAAATCTCCTTCATGCTCTTGAGACTGTGTGCTGAGAGACACTGCAAACCTTCTGGCAATGGCATGTATTGATGTGCCATCCTTTAGGCGTTGGACTGCCTGTGCAACCCCTATAGCACAGGTGTCAAACACAAGGCCCGCGGGCCGAATGCGGCCCCCCAGGCCATTTCATGTGGCCCTCGTACCTCTCCTGCACCTGCGGCACCCCCCTTGTCTCTGCCCCCATCTTGTATCTGTAGTCAGCAGCAGAGAGGACAGAACTCCTTTGCCAGATCCTGCACGTCTCTGCGCACCTGCAGAAAGGCTCATCTTTGCCCACCCCCCTTCTCAGCAGTCCGCAGCAGATAGGAGGGCAGAACTCCTACAGATCCTGCACCAATGTGCAGGCTGCAACACCACCTTACCTTTGCCTCCCCTGGTCCCAGCATTCAGCAGACTCTGGTTCTCCTTCAGACCCTGCACTTCTTCCAAGATCCACCCGCATCTTCTTCCTGGCAGCAGCACAAGGTAAGGGGTTGCATTGTGATGTAAGGAAGAGTGGGTGACTCTTGACTTCTGATGGTGGGGGTTTCTTGACATCTCTTGTAAGAGTTTAAGGGGGCGTGGGGTGCTCTGGACATCTAATCCTACAGATATAACCGGCCCATTGAGGGCAACCATATTGCTGATGCGGCCCGTGATGAAATTGAGTTTGACACCCCTGGTCTATAGGGTCCAGATATCGCCTCATGCTACCAGTGACACTGACCCTAGCCAAACTAGTGAAAAACAGTCCAAAAAGATGAGTAGGGAAAAATGTCAGTGGCCTCCACCTCTGTACAACCATTCCTGTTTTGAAGGTTCTCATCGTTGCCCATTTAGTGCACCTGTTAATTTCATTAACACCGAAGCAGCTGAAACTGAATAACCTCTCTGCTACTTAAGGCCCCTTTCACACATACAGTCCGTTCAGTTCATCAGTTCAGTCACGTCAAATGTATCAGTTTTTCATCCGTTTTTCGTCAGTTGTCATCAGTTTTTCATCCGTTTTTCGTCAGTTGTTATCCGTTTTTCATCCGTTGTCGTCCGTTTTTCATCCGTTGTCATCAGTTGACATCAGTTTTTCATCTGTTGTCATCCGTTGTCATCAGTTGACATCCGTTTTTCATCCAATGTCATCCGTTTTTCGTCCGATCCGTTTTTTTGACGGATGAAAAATAGGGCATTCATCCGTTCAAAAAAACGGACATTGACGGAAGTGAATGAAAACGGATGTTAACTGATGATCATCAGTTGTCATCCGTTTTTACATAGAGATGAATTGATGTCCGTTTTTCATCCAACGGATGGATGAAAGACGGACAAACGGACAGCATGTGTGAAAGGGGCCTTACTGACCAGATCAAAATCCCTGGAGTTTGACTTGATGCTACACTCTGATTAAAAAGTTTTCCTTTAACTTTTATGAGCAGTGTATGTTGTGTTTTTTTTTTTTTTTTTCAGAATTGTCTTGTTTATAGAGCAAAAAAAATTGAGGTGACCAAATACCACCAAAAGAGCTCTATTTTTTGGGGGAAAAGGACATCAATTTTATATGGGTACAGTGGCCCACGGCCACCCAATTGTCAGTTAACCACATTAAGACCGGAAGATTTTACCCCCTCCCTGACAGGCCCTATTTTGCATTTCAGCACTGTTACTTTAACGGACAATTGCGCGATCGTGCGACGCTGTACCCAAATGACATTTACGTCCTCCTTTGTTTCCCACAAATGGAGCTCTTCTTTTTTTTTTTTTTTTTTTTGCGGGACTGCGAAATCGGACCCCTAACTGACATTTTTGAAACTTTTGGGGATCAGTGACATTACTACAGTAATCAGTGCTAGCAATATGCACTGTTACTGTAGTAATGACACTGACAGGGAAGGGGTTTACACTGTTGATGATCAAGGAGTTAAATGTATGCCTCATGCCTACTGACGGGGGGGTTCTGACTCAGACAGAGATCGCAGGTTCAGCTATGCTGAAACCTGTGATCTCCTCCTGTCTGTCACTGAGAAGATCCGCCTGCTTTGTTTTCATAAGCAGGCGGGTCTTCTCACCATTTCCACGATGATCGGGGAAGGGAGGCGGCAATTGCCTCCTCTCCTTCCCCAGCCCGACTCCTGCTGTGTCTAAACACGTAGGTCTAAGTTGCTGGACCCAGGAGGGCCGCACCGCCGCAGTAGGATTACTGTGAGCAGTCGGCAAGTGGGTAAAGAAGCGCAGTTGCATGCAGTCTTCTACAAATCTCCAATTTTTTATATATTTTTTTCTTCCTGCTGCAATCTGCCTTCTGGTAGCAGGTGACTACATTTGTTCTCTATGGTCCCACTGTATGTAGAAAGGTAGCCACCCTCTTTCTCGCTCCTAAGATGGGCTAGGACTAGGAGTTGTAGTGCTCTTAGAACAGTGCACATAGCTGCAACTGAAGTTGCTTGTGCCAAACAAATGAAAGTGAGAAGAAAAAAGAGGTTCAGAAGTTACAAGGAGGCAGAAAAACGCAAAACTCAGATTTTTATCTCTAACTACGCTAAACTGCTATAAGTGGATATTTGGGTTGCTATGGGTCACAGCATGTAACACCTTTATCCTTTGTGCTGCATTTATTAAATAAGGTTTTGTGGGTTTCTACAAAAGGCTATTAATTCCCACCAGTGTGATTGCTGATTTAGATCTTCCCTGCGATGACTCAACTGCATCTGTATAAACATCTGCAATCTCTCAGTGAGGTCTCTTCCTAACAAACCACATCCTGGTGTGAGCAGACACAATATAAAATCCCCTGCACTGCTGGCCAGATCGGCCCCACAATCCCCGACACTGATACACAATGTGCACAGTGCTCTGTGCTAGCCGCTCTATGCAGCTTGATATTGCCACATTTTGCATCACCCTGGGAAATAGATTTTCTTGGCTCCATACACAGGGGTCTGAAAGCCATCTAGTGCATTATTATTTGCCTAGTTAAGAAATCCTCTTAAATTAGTCGAGTCATTCTAGGCACCTTTGGTTTCCTAATAACAAATGGGACTTGTAGAATAATGTCACAGCTGAATATTGCTAAGTGGGATGTAACTAAGCTTACATTTGTCTATATTGTTTCCTGGGAGAAGCTATATTAAGTAAACCAGAACAAGAATTGGCTAGATTGTATAGATTTTCCAGCAAGTTGGTTATTCTTTTTTTGTTAATGGTGCATCATTGGTTAGGGGAAAGGCAACTGTCCAGTCGGCTTTAGCCCAAGAAAGGATTGCACAGCTGTAGAGGTTAGTAATGTTAGTGTTTAACATGTCTAGTCACCACATGCAGGGCCGGTGCTAGACTACTTTGCACCCTAGGCAAGACTGGCTACTTGCAACCCCCCCCAAAAAAAGACTGTACACATTGCCCCTCTTCCAGTACATAATGCCCCCCTTTTAACCCTACTCTCCCCTTCCTGTACACACTGCCCCCTTTATTCCTACACCCCCCTTCCTGTACACACTGCCCCCCTTTAACCCTACACCCCCTTCATATACACACTGCCCACCTTTACCCTACACTCCACTTCATATACACACTGCCCCCCATTTAATCCTACACTCCACTTCATATACACACTGTTCCCCCTTTAATCCTACACTCCACTTCATATACACACTGTTCCCCCTTTAATCCTACACTCCACTTCATATACACACTGTTCCCCCTTTAATCCTACACTCCACTTCATATACACACTGTTCCCCCTTTAATCCTACACTCCACTTCATTTACACACTGCTCCTCCTTCCTGCACACACTGCTCCCCTTTAACCCTACACCCCCCTTCATATACAAAGTGCCCACCTGTCTAAAGGTGACATCTACCGGGGATGAGGAGGTAACAGGAGAGGAATGTGTTACTGGCCATGGCTGCGCCCTAGGTGCCAGTGCGCCCTAGGCGGCTGCCTGGTTTACCAAGTGGTAGCACCGGCCCTGACCACATGCAATCCTTTTTTCATTTGGCACTTTTTGTGTGGCCCTTGGGGCCCCCTGCACCTATTACTGTGTTTCCCTATTGCTCTGTTATAGTAGTGATTTCTAGCAGTCTCCTGTAATGTCTCCAGGCTGACTGTCTCCTGAAGCATGACCACAGTCTCCAACAACTCTTTAAGAATGTGAGTCTGTTGCAGCCTGTCCCCAGTCTCTGGCCCAGCACTCTGTTGCAGCCTGTCCCCAGTCTCTGGCCCAGCACTCTGTTGCAGCCTGTCCCCAGTCTCTGGCCCAGCACTCTGTGGCAGCCTGTCCCCAGTCTCTGGCCCAGCACTCTGTGGCAGCCTGTCCCCAGTCTCTGGCCCGGCGCTCTGTGGCAGCCTGTCCCCAGTCTTTGGCCCGGTGCTCTGTGGCAGCCTGTCGCGCCAGTCTCTGGCCGGGCGCTCTGTTGCAGCCTGTCGCGCCAGTCTCTGGCCGGGCGCTCTGTTGCAGCCTGTCGCGCCAGTCTCTGGCCGGGCGCTTTGTTGCAGCCTGTTGAAATATATACACTGATTTTTTTTTTGTGCAGCCCTTTGACGTAGAGCCACACTGAGGTCCCACATAACAAGAAAAAAGACTGCCACTGTTTTTTTACAGCCTATCCAAACCTAAAAACATGCATATAGCCAGCGTGTTTTTGTTTTTTTCTGTGTGTGTGGTGTTTTTTTTTTTTTTTTTTTCAGGCTTTCCTGAATTTTTTCCTGGGGGTTGTGCTAGTAACCAGCTCATGTTCAAGGCTGACCGAACTCACATACTGAATGTATAGATAACCAGTGTTATTCCCCTTCCCTTCTTTACCTCCATTACATTGGGGAGGTGGTCTGTAGATTAGAAGATAGTGCACAGGAAGCTGCACTGGATTAGACTAGTAGCATCAACAGGTGTTTTTCTGTACTTGCAGAAATTGTAGACTGGCTGGAAAAAGAAAACAAATGCAGCCACCACATCTAAGGGCTAATAGGATACAATATATAGTTATAGTTGGTAAGGGTAAATAAAAACCTGAGACCATCCAGTTCAAACTATGTTGGTATGTGTTAGCCGCAACCATTTCCCGTATCCCTGCATATTGCATTCCCTGAGATGCCCAACTAAGAGGTTGGTTGTTAATTAAAAAAATATATAAAAATTCTCCACTGACACACCAACTGTGGAAGGAAATTCCACATCCTTACTGCTCTAACAGTAAAGAACTACTTTTGCTGTTTAAGGGTAAACCATTTCTCATCTAACATCACTGTCCACGTGTCCCCTTAACCAGTTCATCTCTTTGGATGTACAATGTACGTTCAAAAAGTGAACTTTTGATCACAAGCTGATGGCTTCTGCAGCCACCAATCAGCTTGCATGGGTTTTGTTTAGTGGTCTTCAAAGTGAAAGTGATGCAGCAGCTCCATAGCTGCCAATCCCTTTGCCAGAGCCAGCAGCGCGGTGCCTCCTGCCGTAGCCCACCACAGAAGGGGTTCCTGGGCTCTCCTGCTCTTACCGGAGCCCAGGAACACAGCCGCCGGATAGGGAAGGGAGAGCATTGAGATCGAAGCAAATCCATGCCTCGATCACGCTTGCAAAAAATGAAACTGCAAGTGATGTCACTTCTGGTTTCAAGTGGACCATTTCCTGGCCAGTACAGCCGGCCGACACATTTAACCAAGTCGATCTATGCTTGATTAGATGGTGTGAAGGGCAGGGGAGACATTGGGGGGTCTATTAGACCCCTAATGTCTCCATAAAGAGTACCTGTCACCAGCCCTATAGTATCATAGGGGTTTGCTTCTGGATATCGCAAAGTCACTATACCCTTTTTTTTGTTCCCTTGTGGGTTCTATTGCATTACTCTTCAGGGATAGATACCCTTCATATTGGGCTTAGAAACTGAACACTATAAAAGAAATGTATGTGTGTGCGTATGTGTCTAGGTATATGTGTGTGTGTGTATATATGTGTGTGTATATATGTGTGTGTATATATGTGTGTGTGTGTGTGTGTGTGTATATATGTATATGTATGTATGTATGTGTGTGTGTGTGTGTATATGTATATGTGTATATATATATATATGTATATGTGTATATATATATATATATATATATATATATATATATATATATATATATATATATATATATATATATATATATATATATATATATATATATATAATGCGATATTTGGGGGGTGTTTAACTTGAGTGCAGAGCCTACCAGTAAGCTTAGTCCACGCAGTTGTTGTTTAGGCTACGTTTCCACTATTGCGGCTACTTCTAGCACCATTTTGTAGTATGACTTGTTTGCGGCTACTTCTGGGGACTTCAGTGCGACTTCCTTCTATGAGGGACAAGTTGCACTGAAGTCGGCCCAAAAGTAGTGCAAAAACCTTTTTACAAGTCGCAGCAGTTAGAATGGGCCGAAGTGAAAATAATGGGTTTTGACTTGTGCGACTTGAATGTGTCAAGTCGCAATAGTGGAAACGGAGCCTTAAGGGCTTGTTTGGCCCACTTTTTTTTTTTTAAAGATAAATATAAAGAAACACAAGTCCCAATAACATAACAGTTGCCTTTGCAGGGCTTCAGCTTTCCACAGCAATAATGTAAATGAAAAATCCAAAGCCACCTGGCTCTCTAGAAGCACCGCTGCTCAGGCTTTAAGCCTCGACCTTCTTGACCATCTAACAGAGTTCCTGTAACAACACTGTACAGTGTTAGCACACTTTCTCCAGCTTCCTTGCTGTTCAGCCCAAAGGCTCACCATCTACTCGTACCATGCAGACATGCACCCTTCTCCCTTGCACGCCAGGACTCCTCTGGAGGGTGGAGCCCACAACCCTGGTCCTGTCTGTCTTAAAAGGCAATTAGTGTGCTGGCTGTTCCTAAGACCTGGTCCCAGGATTGGAGATTTCCTCCCACCCAGATCGCTTGGAAATCTCCAGACTCCAGGTCCCCAACTGGACTTTATCCACCATAGGGGAAACTGAAACCCCAGTCTTCTCCCAGTAAAACAGTCCTCCTGGTGCCTCTCGACCTGCCTGGTTGATAATCCTGGGAGAAATGCCTGCTCACCACTAGTTGCACTGCCACAATATATATATATAATTGCCCTGCGCATGCAAACCGTGGTCGCACCACACGTGTGACAAACGTCAGAATGAGAACAATCATTCTAGTAAAAGAGCTTCTAGTTAACTCTAAACTGATGAGCTATAGGGGCCTTTAAAGCTTCACCTATGAAGATTTTGGGGCACCATAGTTTTTGGTGATATCACGTGTGTACATGCAATTTTAAGGCATGGAATGTTTATTTTACCCAAAGATGGCTATTTATTATATTGTGGTGTTTTTCGCACTACATTTTTTTATTTTTTTTTTAACCTTAAATTTTTGCTTTTTAATAAATAGTTGCAAATTATTTCGCAACTGTGATCACCTTTTTTATTCTACAGGGCCTTTGCTTTCAGAAAACATATATAATGTTATAAGGGTTTAAGTAATTTAATTGCTATAAATTACCATTTTTTACATGTATGCGGTAAGAAAAAAAAAGCCCTGGAGGCGAACTGGTTAAGCGAACGGAAACGGATACATTTTCACTCTGTTAGAATCGCCATTTAGATATTTGTATATTGATATCCTGTCTCTTTTCAAGCACCTCTTTTCCAGGGGGAATACGTGTTTAAATAAAATAAAAAAAAATAATTTTGTTTTTGGTTAGACTTACTTAAATTTGGGTGTTTGATTTTTAAACCTACATTTCGCTATCATTCATTAACAGACGCAGCTCCATCTAGTCAGACTATAAGGTTATGCTCCTCCTATCAGGAAAAGGCACTAGGCAGGAAAAAAACTTAACCACACCTAGGGCTGGGCGATTTTGCCTAAAAAAAAAAAAAAATCTTCGATTTTTAAAGAAAAATTCGAGTTTCGATTCGATTTTCGATTTTTTTTTTTTTTTTTTTTTTTCTTTTTTTTTTTTTTCCAATGCACTTAAAAAATGACTGCAGACATCAGATATAGTGTCAAAAGTGCAACTTTATTGCTATTTTTAACTCCTCAAGAGTTAAAATGCGTAGAATTTTTTGACTGTGTTGTTCTTTTAATAGACTACTAGACATTAGAGAGTAAAAGAAGACGCGGGGGCGTCGCGCTGAGCGGGGAGGGAGGAGAGCTCACTGTGTTGAGGGAGGACTGAGGAAGGAGAAGCGCTGTATATGTGTGTCTGACTCTGACGGACCACCGCCGCGCCTGGATCTTGTGACGTCAGCTGCAGGCGGTGCGTGTGCGATGCGGGAACAGGCTGCAAATTCGCAGCCTTCCCGCATTGCATAAGTGTGAACCGGACCTTATGCGATGCGGGAAGGCTGCGAACTCGCAGCCTGTTCCCACATGGCACACGCACCCCCGGCAGTTCACACTGCCATATGCGATACGCTGGGGGTGTCGGCCTCGGTTCACATTTATGCGATGCAGGAAGGCTGCGAATTCGCAGCCTGTTCCCGCATCGCACACGCACCTCCGGCAGTTCACACTGCCATATGCGATACGCTGGGGGTGTCAATGTAATCTTAACGACACCCCCAGTTTGATCGCATATCGCAGTGCTATCGTGCAGTTCGCACAGGATCGGATCGCACAAGTGTGAACCGCTGTGCGATCCGATCCTGATGCTGCTTCCAAAAAGGGTCCTGTGCGAGTTTGGTGCGGGTGCGAATTTAGCCATACAAAGTGTATGGCTAAACTCGCACCGCACAGCCGATCGAATGTAATGAAGGAGCAGTGCGCTCCGACATTACATGCGAACCCGGCACTCGCAGTAGTGTGAACCGGGGCTGAAACGTTTTTTTTTATTAAACTTGACCTTTTTTTGGTTTGAAACGTTTTTTTTTTTTTTTTTTTTTGTTTAACTCGAGTTTTTTTTTTTTTTTTTTTCTACTGCTTTTTATTTAGTATGTTTGTTTGTTTTTTTGAAAATGCTGCAGTAAGAAGAATTCAGACTTTATTACATGTTTTATATTCAATGTCCATGTCTCATTACAAGTTAACTTGGTGTCTTCAGCTTTAGGAAGATGCAAAGTGTGTTCATATCACTGGGAATATTGGTTCCAAAATGGGATTACCACTTCAGTTTTAGCCGACCTAGATAGTTTTCCCTCATTTCCACCATCCCTGGTTGTCCACATTGTATGCCACGTCATATGCTGTTCTCCATACTAGCCACCTACTAGCCACCGAACTCCCCACCGCCGCGCCTGGATGTGACGTCAGCTGCGGGGCGGACGTGCGCCCCGCAGCTGGCATCACATCCAGGCCGGGGAGACTACCTATCACAGCGCACCGCCCACCCCGCAGCTGACGTCACATCCAGGCACGGCGGTGGGGAGTTCGGTGGCTAGTATTGTACAAAAAACTCGAGTTTAACAAAAAAAAATAATTTCCAACCGATAAATCGATTAAATCGATTTATCGCCCAGCCCTAACCACACCTATAGGGGCTGTCCTGCAGGCATAACCCCACACGCCCTGCTATCCTAAAACAGTTTGTTTCTGCCTAGTTTAAGGAATAGGACCTAGCTTCCTGCTGGGACTTTGGTCTTGGCTATTATAGAAAAGTTTTAGTTTGTGACTTTTTTTTTTTTTAATTTTCACTTTATTCCTGAGGAACTACAAGCAACACCTTGCTGAGGTTTCGCACTGGATAATTTAGATCCTTAACCACTTAGCGACCGTCCGCCGCAGTTTTACATTGGTCCTTTGACGCTAAATACCGGGGTTATGGCAGATAGCTGCCATAACCCCGGTATTTTTGAAAGCGGCAGGCGATCAGCTTTCTGGTAAGGGTGGTCCCAGCAGCGGATTCTTGGGATCACCCTTACGGTGCTGCGGAAGAGGTACACCCCCCCCCCCCGTCCCGGCCATTTTCCCCGCTTAACGGACTCGCTGGCAGCAGGGAAAACTATCCGGTCCCGGATCCTGAGACAGGAAGTCGAGTGAGGGCAAGATGGTCCTCCCTCGACTCTATGGTCTTGGAGGACTGGAACGACGTCAAACGTCCTTGCCTAGCAACCAGTTTAAAGGGACGTTTTTTTTTTTTTTTGTTTTTTTGTAGTTGAGGTCTTTTTGACCCCAGACCTCACTATAAAGAGGACCTGTCATGCCTTTGCCCTTGTAATAGGAATAAAAATAACATTTTTATTTATTTCTTTTTTTTAAACTGTGTAAAAATAATAAATAGGAAAAAAAAATGAAAGGCCCTGTCCCATTGGCTCGCACGCAGTAGCGATTTGCATATGGAAGTCCCGCCCACATATGTAAACAGTGTTCAAACCACACATGTGAGGTATCTCTGCGATCAGTAGAGCGAGAGCAATAATTTGAGCCCTAGACCTCCTCTGTAACTCTAAATATTTCTACGATTTCTACAGGTTACCAGCTTAAAGTGTCGCCTATGGGGATTTTAAGTACCAAAGTTTGTCGCCATTCCGTGAGCGTGCGCAATTTTGAAGCATGACATGTTTGGTATCTATTTACTCGGCGTAACATTGTTTTACATTATGGAAAAAAAATTGTGCTAAGTTTACTGTTTTCTTATTTTTTTTAATTAAAAAAAGTGAATTTTTTCCAAAAAATTGGCGTTTGGAAGACCGCTGCGCAAATACGGTGTTGATTAAAAAATATTGCAACAATCTCCATTTTATTCTCTAGGGTCCCTGCTAAAAAAATATATAATGTTTGGGGGTTCTAAGTAGTTTTCTAGCCAAATAAGTGTCAAAAATAGGCCTGGTCTTAAAGTGGTTAAGGTCTCCCAGCCTGGCCAGCGAGCGTGAGCAGGTTATAGTCCAGAACTAGGCCTCGCCACGACGGAGGGGACGAGCCTGCGAGTGGACCGTCTCGCTGGGACGCACAGGACTAAGAACGCCCTTAGTTGCAGCTTCCCCTTGGCTGACAAAACCCCTGGCGGTCTTGGGGCGGATGTGGGCTCTTCCCTGGAATAGTCAGACCTTAGGGGCTCCTTCGGTTCCCATTGCACCTCAGAGGACTAGTCCTGTGTACCCCTCGGCATTCCCCTACCCCTAGCGGGTTTTAACCTTGGGGGGGGGGGGGGGGGCAGTAATAATGCAGCCGTTGTGGTGGTTATTTGAGGGGGTAACTTGTCCTGTGTGGGCCCTTGGGCAGGGACCTTACGATGCCTATTGTTCCAGGCCCCCTTTTGGGGGGTCCTGGCGACCGCATGGTGCGCTGTGGGGGCTGCCATTTTGCTGTGGATCATGATTTTTATATTCACATTTGTTTATATGGGCAGCTATTTTCTATTATTCACCAATGAGTACTCATGAGCGCCCATTTTCCTGAGATCCAAAGGCTGGACAGGCATGCGGCATGGTTATTTGTACAGGAAGAAGAGAAAACTCAGCCTCTATATTTTAGTCATCAGTTTCGTTCTTGCACAGATCGTGCTCAGTCTCCTCTGGTCTGGTAATGTTTTCCTGGGGTTCCCTGTGGGTTTTTCTACATTCACTCTATCTATAATCAGGGATTGTGAGCTCACACTTATAGCAGTGGGACCGCGTTGTTGGTGGTCTTAAAGAGACACTACCCAATTATTTTAAAAAGTGTAAAATGGAGTCCCAGGATCACATTTCACCTGCAGAGACAACCTGGGAGCGATTGCAGGACCTTCTGGTTCTCTGTCTCAGCCAGAGAATGCATCTTTTTTGCAGACGCAGGCCACCATGAGGGGTCTGTGTCTTCGCATTCTGATGGTGAAGAGGACCGGTCGTCCTCAGCCGCCGCGCGGGAACACGCTTTGGTGGAAGCGCTGATAGTTTCAGTGCTGGAAACTTTAAAACTGGCTGCTGAACCCACAGTGCTGGGTATGCAGCTGTCTTTTTGGCTCCCGCAAATCCCGTTAATCGGGCAAGGTGTTCCCTTGCCCAGAATGTTTCATACGATTGTGGATGAACAATGGTGGTGCATTAAGCACATGTTAGTGGTGCCTAAGTGTTTTGCATGCCGTTTCCCCTTTTGTGGAGTCAGTATCCACTGGGTGGACTGTACCACCAAAAGTGGATCCCCTCTGTCCAGGTTGAATAAAGCGACTCTGGTACCGGTGGAAGAGTCTCCAACTTTTGCAGACCCCGTGGATAGATGGGTGGAATCCTTGTCCTGCCATTTACACGTGGTAGAAGATCACATATTATTAAAGACTACCTTTGTGAATGTTTTGGTAGCACAGACTGCTATGGAATGGGGAAGTTACCTAAAAGTAACTTGGAAGCTGAACGCCCCTCCTGCGGTGTTGGAACTACTGGACCAGTTGCCTCAAGCCCTGGTGTTCATGTGTGATACGTCCCTGGATTCAGCCCCGTTGGTGGCCAGGGCATCGGCAGTGGGGATTGCTATTGGGCTTATGGTGTGGCTGAAAAGCTGGCCGGCGGACCAGGCTTCTAAAAAGGCCTTGACTGATCTTCCCTTCTTAGGGGAGAGGCTGTTTGGATCCTTTCTGGACAATATGATCAAAGTTATCATGGGGGCTAAGGGCGCTCATCTTCCCCAATCCTCTAAGGGTAAGGCGCCACGTCCTAGGCGGGGGGCCTTCCTTTAATGTTCGTAAACGTCTTTTTGTGCTTCAGGGTCACAGGAAATGGGTAAATCATTCAGGTCTTCTGGGGGTTCCAAGAAGCCATGGTCAGGGAAAGCAAAGACCGGCCAATCTGGACCTACAGACAAGCCCTCGTCTGCATGAAGGGGTGCCCTCACCCGATTCTGGGGTGGGGGGATGTCTTTGTTTCTTTCTGGAACCCTGGACCTCCTTGATTCAGGACAAATGGGTTCACAAACTGATCTGACCTGGGTACAAGATCGAATTCCGGTCTTGCCCGTCGGACAGGTTCTTCCCTTCCAATCTTTGACTATCCCCAGCCCAGTTAAGGGACTTGCGAGGGGCAGTACACGATTTGCTGTTGCAAGGAGTGATTGTACTGGTTCCTTTTTCAGGATAATTTTCAAGGATTTTATTCTAACCTCTTCACCGTGCCCAGGAAGGAAGGCAAGGTGCGTTCCATCCTGGATCCCAAGGCCCTGAACCACTTTGTGCGGGTACAGACGTTTCGGATGGAATCCATCCACGTGGTGGTGGCATCGCTACACCAGGGAGACTTCTTAGCCTCAATGATATAAAAGACGCATATCTACACATCCCTATTTACGCTGGACACCAGCGGTTTCTTCGTTTTGCGGTCACAGAGGAGCATTATCAATTTGTGGCATTACCCTTTTGGTCTCGCCTCAGCTCCCAGAGTGTTTACCAAGGTCTTGGCACCAGGATTGCGGTACTGGGGTACCTAGAGGATCTCCTGTTGAGAGCGGACTTTCCTTCAGTCTTGTTGGGAGATCTGACGGTCACTGTCAGAACTCTGCAGGATTTCGGTTGGAACATCAATTTCAAGAAATCCATGCTGACACCTGTCTTGAGACTGGATTATCTGGGCTTGACTCTGGATTCAGCCTTGGACAAGGTGTTTCTTCCCCCGGACAAGCTGCAAAAGTTGCAGGAGGCGATTCGGTTGTTGTTGGCGAACAATCTGTTACCTCCTCGAGTTTGCATGCGGGCCTTGGGTCTGATGGTATCTGCTTTCTAGGCGGTTCCGTTTGCTCAGTTCCATACCAGACTTTTGGAAAGGGAGATTCTTGTCAAATGGAACAAGGATCCAAAGTTCTTGGACTTTTTGATTTGGTTAAGCCACTACACAGTCTGCTCTGTTGTGGTGGATTCAGTCTCCAGCACTAGGCTTGGGCAAGTCCTTCCTTTTTGTTTTGGACGGTGGTGACCACGGTACCTGGACAATGGGGTAGAGTCAAAACTTCCAATTAAATGTTTTGGAGCTCAGAGCAATAAAGCTGTCTGAGCCATTATACGACTCGTCTGCAAGATTGTCCGATTCTGATTCAATCAGACAACGCCACGGCTGTGGCTTGCATCAATCACCAGGGGGGCACCAAGAGTGTCTTGGTGGCCGAGTTTCGGACTTGGGCGGAAACATTTTATTCCAGCCCTCTCTGCTGTACACATTCCAGGTATGGAGAACTGGCAAGTGGATTACCGGAGTCGTCGAGGGAAGTGGTCCCTTCACCCGGAGGGGTTTCATCTCCTATGTGTTTGGTGGGGGACTCCCGAGGGTAGATCTTTGCTTCTCGCCTCAACAAGAAGGTTCAGGGATTCATAGCCAGGTCTCGAGATCCTCTGGCCGATGCCACAGACGCTCTGGTACCCCCTTGGGGTCGGTATCGGCTAATTTCTGCCTTTCCTCCCTTGAAACTCCTGCCAAGGCTTCTGCGCAGAATAAAGGTGAAAGGGATTCCAGCCATTCTGGTGGCTCCGGATTGGCCTCACCCATCTTGGTACGCAAGGCCTAGTATGGTTGGTCGCGGATGCTGCTTTGAGACTTCCTCTCAGAGAAGATCTGTTGTCTCAAGGTCCAATCTTCCATCCTGCTTTAACAGTCGCTGGCTTTAACGGCATGGCTGTTGTAAGCCAGGTGTTGAGAGATGGAGGTCTTTCTGACGCTGTGATTTGTACACTGATGAAGGCTTGGAAGTCCAACTTCTAGGAAGCTATATCATCGCACATGGAAATCGTATATTTCAGGGTGTGAATCACTGAAGGTGCACCCTCGCTTGTTTTTGATAGCTAGGGTCTTGACCTTTCTGCAGAAAGGAGTTGAACAGCAGTTGGCTTTGGGCACGATCAAAGGCCAAATGTCAGCTTTGGCTATATATTTCCAACGCCCGTTAGCTATGCATTCTTTGATTCGTACCTTTTTTTTTTAAACAGGTAGTGCACCATATTGCTCCTGCGAGGAAGGTCCTTGCTACCTCCGTGGGACCTCAATCTCAAAAGCCTCCTTTTGAGAACATTCGGGAGATTTCTCTGCTTTCGTTGTCCCAGAAGGTTGCCTTCTTGGTGGCTATCACTTCCACTCGAAGAGTTTCTGAACTGGCAGCATTGTCCTGCCAATCACCTTATCTGGTGATACACAGGGATAAAGTGGTACTTCGACCTAATCAGTCGTTTCTACCTAAAGGTTGTTTCTGATTTTCATCTGAATGAAGACATTGTGTTGCCTTCACTTTGTCCGAAGCCCAAACATTCTAAGAAATTTGTGTTGCACTCTTTGGGAGTGATTCAGGCGATCAGATTCTGGCGATCAGATTCTATCTGGAGACCACTGAGTCTTTTTAGAAAATCTTTTTGTCCTTACCGAAGGATCTCGTAAGGGATTGGCTGTGTCTGTGGCGACCATATCCAGATGGATCAGGCAGATGATAGTTCAGGCCTATTCACTGAAGGGTCAGGTTCCTCCTTTTCCCGGTGAAGGCGCATTCTATGAATACTGAGTGCCTCTTGGGCTTTTTGCCATCAGGCAAGGCAGCAACTTGGCCGTCTGTGCATACGTTTGCAAAATTCTACAAAGTAGAGGTGTTGGCATCCTCGGATGCTTCCTTTGGCCGCAAGGTTTTGCAGGCTGCTGTTTAAAGAGAACTGTTTTTTTTTTTATTTTTTTATTTGAGGGTGTATTGTATTTTTAGGGTGAACTCCAGTTGTTCCTGGTTGAGCTCTGTTACCTGGTTGGCTAAGTTTAGCCTTTTGGGGATTTGCGTTTCCATTTGTGTTGTCTTCCCACCCCTCATGAATACACTGCTTTGGGACATCCCTATAGTCTGACTAGATGGTGTTGTCTGTCGAACGATAGAACTGGATTTTTGTAAGAACTTACCGTAAAATCCTTCCTTTTCTCTGAAGTTCGCAACAAACGGTTTGATGGTGTGTGTGGGGTTATGGCTGCAGGGACAGCCACCATAGGTGTGGTTAAGCCTTTTTCCTGCCTGGTGCCTATTCCTGATAACCCTATAGTCTGACTAGATCGAGCTGCGTCTGTCGAACTTCAGAGAAGAGGATTTTACGGTAAGTTCTTACAAAAATCCAGTTATTTACCTCATTGCTGCAGCTGTTTTACATTGGCCACAAGACCAGGAACTGAGTAATACCATGACAGCTGACACTCAGCTCGCAGCAGAGAGCAGTAACTGTCAGTCCCCTCTACTCTGCTGACAGTACTCGCTGGGCTGGGGAGGGGGCAGGTGTGGCGGAGTCTGGCTCCTAGCTGTGTGCAGAAAGGTATAGCTAGTTGTCAGGCAGCAGGGTGTATCCTGACAATATTGTTGGGGTCCTTCCGGGTACTGATCTTTGATCGCATCTGTAAGATGCTGATATTGTACACTGAGCAGCATGTGTCCCACCTCAGTGCAGCATTGTCAGGCAGGGAAGACATGTTAATGCAGAGCAGGCATAGTATGGCTCTTTTGCATTAATTTATTTTTTTTATCTCCTTTTCAAGGGTACTTGTTCGTCATCCTTGCACCACACAAGCTGCGCAAGCAGCCTGGATCTTCATCTCACATTCAGT
Source organism: Pelophylax lessonae (assembly GCF_965119305.1). Taxonomy (NCBI): domain Eukaryota; kingdom Metazoa; phylum Chordata; class Amphibia; order Anura; family Ranidae; genus Pelophylax; species Pelophylax lessonae. Next base: position 78,457,920 of record NC_138775.1, read on the forward strand.
AAAAGCTCTTTCAAGTGTAACAATATGGCCATTCAATATTTAACCTTGTATCCGTAAAAGGCTTGTAGCTTTTCACAAACTGACTGCAGTAATAATGGCAGGAACACACTGGAATTTTAGCTTTTTCATTGAAGCAGCAAAAAATATAATACACCTTACCAAAATGATCCTTTCCTTTGTACTGGATAGTTTGAGATGATGTCATCTATTGTCAGTATTTTTATTCACTGCATGGAAGGCCAGTGACTTATCTTAGGCCCGTCTACCTTAGCCTTTTTACCCCAGAGGAACACTTACGTTTCAGGTCACAGAAATCCAAGCTAAGACTCATTTTTGGAGACCCAGGAAAAATACCACTTTATTCTGACCACCATTGTAAAGGGGGCATTATTCCTACTAGCCACCAGTGTACCCTGTTTACCAAAAGGATCATGTATGTTGTACAGCGGACTCTGGCAAGTGTTGGCCACAGAGTAAGCAACCCCCTAGGACCCCCATTTCTGAAAAACTGTCTAGTAAGGGTCCTTTTACTGGGACAGGAAGGAATTAAGAGCAACTTTTTTTTACTTCCTGTCTTATTAGCACCAGAGGTACCACGGCCGAAAATGCGCTGTCTGCTGTTGGAAGCATCATACTAACAAGCCTACAATCGGCCGATCGGTTGGCGGCCGAATATTTACGTCCGACAATCGGTACGTGTGTACGGGGCTTAAAGGCCTGGCTCTGCTTTAATTCATCCCAAAGGTGTTCTATGGGGTTGAGGTCAGGACTCTGTGCAGGTCAGTCAAGGTCCTGCACACTAAACACTCTCAACCATGTCTTTATGGACCCTTGTTTTGTGCACTGGTCCAAATCATTTGGAGGGGGGGGGTTATGGTGTGGGGTTGTTCTTCAGGGATTGGGCATGGCCCCTTAGTTCCTGTGAAGGGAGTTCTTAAGGGGTCAGCATTTTTCTAAGGGGCCAAGCCCAATCCCTGGAGAAGAAACCCCACACCATAAACTCCCACCACCCCCTCCACCAAATGATTTGGACCAGTGCACAAAGCAAGGCCTGCCACAGATTCCTGACCTCAACCCGATATAATACCTTTGTGATGAATTGGAATGGAGTCTGTGAGCCAGGCCTTCTCATCCACATCAGTGCCTGACCTCAAAAATGTGCTTCTGGAAGAATGGCCAATCATTCCCATATACACACTCCTTAACCTTGTGGAAAGCCTTCCCAGAAGAGTTGAAGCTGTTTATAGCTGAGAAGGGTGGGCCAACGCATTATTGAACCCTACAGACTAAAGCCTAGTACACGCACAACGATTATCGGTGGACCGATCGTCCGTCTTTTTTTGTCCAGAGTTGTTTTGTTGGTTGGAATGTGCCTAGACTGCACACAAATTTTCTCGCCCGACAAAATTCTACTTCAGAAGTGATGTCATGTGTTGGGTTGCTTTCTTTGTGTTCTTTCTTCTCTGAGCATGCCCAGTCTTGCTCATAAGATTTTTCCCTGTTGAAATCTGTACTGACTGCACGAAAATCGGCCGTGTTTTGACGGCGGACAAAAATTTTATAGTCTGCACACCAGATTTTTTTCGGCCGAAAAGTCTGAGTCGGTTGTCAGAAGCATCATACTAACAAGCCGAAAATCGGCAGATCGGTCATTGGACGAAAATTCCCTGCCCGATTTTCAATGCTTAAGACTGGGAAGTTCATGTGCGTGTAATGGCGTCCCAATGCTTTTAGTAATATGGTGTGTGTCGAGTTGACAGACGGCACCATCTGTCAAGCTTGGTCATACATGTCAGTGGAGCAATCACAAGCCAAACCTATTGTAGCCACACCCTGAAGAGCGATTCACTGCAGATCACTTTTACAAGAATGGGCAAGTGTGAATTGTGTGAGATTTTAAGCTGACCATAAATTAATCAAGATTTGGCAGAATTTCAGTTCATTTATTGCTGTCCATTTCAAGAGGAGTCAAGCTAGTGATAAACTTTCCTCACATGAGAACATTGGAAAGCAGTGGTGGCTGGTGCCCCCCCATCCATGCGTCCGGCCCCCTAATCTACATGCAGGGCGCTGGACACATGGAGTTCAATGAGGCTTTTTTTTTTTTTTTTTTAACCATGTGATTAGAGCCAGAGGCTCTAATAGGCTAAAAAAAAGGGTGGGCTCTGCGCCCCGAGCCCACCCAATTGTGTGACAATAGCGAATGAATATTCGCTATTGTCACACAGATCCTCCTCCTGGCCAATCAGGAAGCGGGTCCGGAGACCCGATTGGCCGAAAGGAGAAGCCATGCCATTGGGCATGGAGGATGGAGGAGACACAGAAGACTGAGGGGGAAGAAGCCGAAGCCGCCACCGTTTGCTGCTGCTGCACATGTCCAGGCAGGGTGAGTGAACCTGGGGGGGTTGTATGGTGCGGTTCGTCTATCGCCCCCTGGCCCATGGAGCACCTGCCGCCACTGTTGGAAAGTATGTTCAATCAGCACATACAACAGCCAATTATCTGCTGAGCTGATCAGTGTATTCTAATTGGGGAGGGGCCTTGTTATCAGAATGCATTAGCGCAGCGGAGAGGAGTCCTTCATCCACCTCAAATGTGTGGATGGTGGAATCTGTTTGGGTTTGTTTGTTTTTTTGTTTTTTGTTTTTTTTTTCTTTGATCAGTCCTGTGGCTGTCAAAAAAAAAAAAACAAATCTATGGTCAGCTTAAGGGCTCTTTCACACGGTCCGCCTCCGTAGGCGGATCCGTGTTGCTCAGCGGGGATCGATCCGCGATCCCCGCTGAGCCGGCGGATGACAGCTCCGTCTCCGCTTGCAGAGCGGAGAGGGAGGTGTCTCAGCCCCCGCTGCCCTCTATGGGGGATCGGATGAGAGCGGACCGCCTGTCCGCTCTCATCAGATCCGATCCGATTTACTGAACGGATGGAAAAATAGGGTTTCCATCCGTCCAGATTTCACAGATAGGATTGGATGCGGATGGCAGTGGAGGTGTCTCCGCTGACATCCGCTGCTCCATAGAGCTGCATGGAGGATCCGATCAGATCCACCTAAAAAACTGACAGGCGGATCTGATCGGATCGCCCGTGTGAAAGAGCCAGAATTTACACATGACAGTTGATTGTAGTCTATAATATCATTTTTATGTTATTGTCTCATTATCTCTGTTGTAAATTCAACAATACAGTCCTTGCAGACACTTTAATATATTTAAGGCAGCATAAAATTATTTTTTTTTTTTTAGAAAACAAAAATGGGTTGGCAGCTTTGCTCCCAAGAATGAACATTCAGCAATTTTTCTTATTGCCTATAGTATGCTAGTCAGTCTAGTTGAAGTAATCCCTGCCATGGTTTACCTGTGTGTCTGGGCTGGGGTGGCTCTGCTTTGTGTCCCCGCCTGCTCTGACAACAAGCTCTTGTGCATAGTCTCCTCTTACAAACACTGAGCCTTCTGGAGGCCAATCTTGTTCTGAATGTCCCTGACATGAGAGGCTCCAGGGACTCACTGAGCATGCTCAGCCCCACTTGCTTGCTAGAGAGAGGAAGCTGACTTGCATTGGAGTCATACCAAGCATAGGCTGCATGTCAGAGCAGTGAACTTACAGCAGGGCTGTGAGAACTGACTGGCTTTGTCCTTATCACACTTTATTTCTTTTCTTTTTTTTCCTCCAATTCTCTGAAAACCTGCACATTGTGGTGTAGCCGGAGACTCCGCAGCGTTGCCAAGGCACAACCGTCATTGCTTGCTCTCAACGGATTCCCTGACTATTTTTTTTTTCTCTTTCCCCTTAATGTACTTTTCTCGGCTTTTGTTGTTGGAGGCTGGGCCTTTCCGTCTTGTGAAATCTTAGGGAGAGCCAAGAGCTGATCCCAAGCCGTCTGCCTCCTTCCTCTGTCCCATTTTTCTCTTTAATTTTATTTGTATTTTTTTGGTGGGAAAGCGAGAAAGCTGGTCTTTCCTGCTAACCCGATAAATGCTGTTTATGAAGATGGATCTGTTGAACTACCAGTACCTGGACAAGATGAACAACAATATTGGCATTCTGTGCTACGAAGGTAAATTCAGCCCCGCTTTAACAGTTTATGTAGTCGTACGTTATGGGGGAAAAGTAGGAAAAAAGGATTGCAGCCTTTTTTTTTTTTTTTGTTTTTTTTTTTTATATATTTTTTTTTTATATATTTTTTTTTAACACCGTATACATATTCAATTTTAGTTTTTTTACAGTATATGTATTTTTGTGTCCTTTAATTCACTTTTTTTTTTCTCTTAAACCTGTAGTACTTTTTAAACACTTTTAAACTCCGTTTAAAATCCCTAGCCAAAGTTTTTATTGGTTCGCACGATTTTTGTTGGTTGCACTCGTTTTTTGTTTATCTTTTTTTTTTTTTTTTTTTTTTTTTTTTTTTTATTTATTTCCATTTTTTATTTTTTTCTGTTTCACCCTTCTGTTGTGGTTTTTGTTTTTATCTATGGTTGGGTTTTTGAGCTTTTGATTGTTTTATATTCTATTTTCATGTTTTAACCTCCTTCTTTTTTTTTTAGAAGAAAAGGACTTAAAATGTAATGCATTGGTTATGTGACTATGTCCAGGGATATATGTTGGTATATGAGAAAATGCACTTTATAAGGTTTTTGTTTAATTCTGATTTGTATGAGGCATTGTGTAGGTCATCCTGTGTGTAAATCTGAAATGCATTCAGCATGTATATATTACCGGATTGAGGCGAAAAGGGTTTGTCTCGCAGCTCTGCGAGAGGTCATAGATCACAATACTGAACACAATCTCCCCTTTGTCTGGGCTCTAACTTCCTGTCCTGATCAGCCATTGAAGGATGTGTCCCACACACTAGTCCCTTGTGGAACGTACCATACAATGCTGTTCAGCCATTTTTCTTTTTTTTTTTTTTTTTTAACTTTGGAAATTTGCTGATGACTCTAGTTTTCACCTACTCCAACATTGTATTTTCTTTGTGTGTGTGTGTTTCTCTTTGCTGCATAATTGTTCTTGCTAATCCTGGTTACTTAATTCCTTGGGAATTTTAATACTATTGAACTTTAGAAAAAATGCTATCATGTTGCACTCTAAAGTTAACCATTTAGTGATTTTCATTTCTACGCAGTTAATTATCTGTTTTTGGTTTTGTTTTTTATTTTTATTTTTTTGAAGATTTATAAATGTTCTAGATTTATTAAATTTTTTTGAGTATTTAGTCAAATGCAGTTTTTTTTTTGTTTTTTTGTACTTGATATACAGTATCTGTCCCAGACTACCATATCTTATTACGGCAACTCATATATAGACACTAGGAACAGTTGTTGCTTACTACTTTTGTACTTTTTTAGTATTACCCCGATGGGACAGTGTTTCTGCAGCATAGAGTAATTACTGCAGAATTGTATCTCCCTCCTTTTAATAGAAATCGTACAGAAATTTTTGAAGTTAAATTAGACAAAATTCCTTTTTCAAACTGGTCAGGATTGACATGGCTATGGTCTTCAAAAAAAAAAAATGAGGCTACGAAAATAACGTTCTAAATGCATTATACCAGTCGTCTTTGCTTTTATACACTGTTAGATGAAAAAAATTCCAATTTTATTAGTTCAGCAACCATGCTACTAAAATCACTAGCGATTGATTACCAAGGCTATCAGTTGATAGCTAAACCATTGGAACAAATGGCTCTCTGTGCTGTAGGGAACACAAGTAGTAGGATCTCTTGATTCGCCGGTTGAATTGATCGCGCCTACTTGCTATTTGTGTAGCTTACACTTTTTCAGGAATCATTTGTTCCATCTGTTCATCAACCCAACGCTACCCTGGTTAATTGCTAGTTAAGCGACACTGAGCTCCTAAAAAGTGCCCCTGTAGCTCGAGTCTAAATCGACCAGATCTTGTTCCTAAAACTCCACAGGAGTAGCTTTGGAGTAGTGGCTTTAAAGAATTAATGGACATATACCAGTAAACAAGCCATTTAGAGTGGACATTGTGCTGGGTTTGCAAATGGTTAAGTTTTTGCTGTACGTGCAGTTTTAGAGCAGGGGAATGGCCTGGTACGGAGGGGAATCAAGAAAGGCACCCGGCGAGTTTGGCAGTCGGCTCTTCATGCTGTGACCATATGCAAACACAGCTCAGATTTCTATACACATGCACTGCCAGTCTTTCTCTGCTCACTACTTTTTCTCACAGTGAACAAAAGAGCAGAAGTGGAAGAAGACTGGAGCATTGGACGGTGTCAGAAGCTGGACAGGATTACTTCATATGGAGTATTTACAGTATAAATTGCTGACGATCTCCATACGTATTAGATTCTAGTAGTTTTTTGGAGTGAAGTTGAGACCTCCGAATCTCCTGTTATGCTTGCATCATGTTGACATGGGGTCCGCCTCCATTTTTCCACATCTTGTAGCGCCACAATTCAGTCTTGTTGCTGAAGTAATTATGAAAAGAAGCCAATGGGATATATGGTGTACTTTTTAATGGATTGTTACTGGAGCAGCCCTAAGGCCCCATTTTCATTTACAAAGTACTTAAAACTAGTCCTTCTCCAAGGTATTTTTTTTTCCCCCCCCAGAGGAACCCTTGAAATTTTTAGGTCTCATGGAATCCCTGCTAAAATTAGGCCGTTGGGGGTCACTGGTAGTGGTCATTGGGTGGTGGTAGTGGTCTTTGGAAATAAAGCCACCTTTGCAGTCATGCCACGGAAGGAAGTACCTTGTACTTCTGGGTATGGAGGAGCATGCGATTTTGCTCCATGTGACGGTGCTTACTAATCTGTGCTGTCAAAGTCCTGGTGTAAACTACAACTCTAGTGATCTGTAACTTAAGACTTTATCATGAGCCCAGCAGCTGAACACCTCAGCTTTGAAGCAACAGACAAGAGTACCATTTCACAGAAGGGATTTTATTAAAGTGTAACTGCTTTTTTTTTTTTTTTTTTCTTCGAATTCTAGCAGCTGACCTGGCCATTTACCCCATCTGCTACAGCTTCTTTAAAAGCTTTTTTTTCTTCTTGATTGAGCTGTTCAAGGGTTTGCTACTCTAGATTTCCTTTTCTCGGTTGGCTCCAAGTCTATATACACAGGCAGTTAGGAAGGGCTAGAAGGGGGGCTTGCATGTGCTGCACAGGTAGCCAGGGGGGGGGACTAGCAGGGGGCGTGCATGTGTGGCACAGGTAGCAAGAGGGGACTAGCAGGGGGCGTGCATTTGTGGCACAGGAACCCAGGGGGGGGGACTAGCAGGGGGTGTGCATGTGTGGCACAGGAACCCAGGGGGGACTAGCGGGGGGTGTGCATGTGTGGCACAGGCAGCCAGGGAGGGCTAGAAGAGGGTGTGCATGTACTGCACAGGCAGCCAGGGAGGATTAGGAAGGGGCGTGGATGTTCCACACAGGCAGCTAGGGAGGGTTAGGAAGGGGCATGGATGTGCCACACAGGCAGGCGGGGAGGATTAGGAAGGGGCGTGCATGTGGGGCACAAGCAGCCAGTGAGGACCAGGAGGAGACGTGCATGTGGGGCACAAGCAGCCAGTGAGGACCAGGAGGAGGCGTGCATGTGCAGCACAGGCAGCCAGGGAGGACTAGGAGGGGGGCGGGCATGTGCGGCACAGGCAGCCAGGAAGGACTAGCGGAGGCGGGCATGTGCCGCACAGGCAACCAGGGAGGATGGGCCAGCATGAGTGTGTAGTGCTTGGAATCATGAGACATATTTACAAAGACCAGTGGATTGTGTATGAAGCTTTAAATTTGTAAGCTTGGATAAAGGGAGTGGAGCAACCCCAAAGCTGTACTTGTAATCACATCAAATCGTGTTTCTGCACCTTTCTTGTATTAAACATTCTTGTCCTCTGCTCAACTGGCCTTTGAATATCTAATTATGATTTAAAAAAAAATTGAGGCTTTAGTATTGAATATTTCCTGACATTGCACTGTGGTTACCTGACAGTTGAAATGCAGGTAGTTTTACAGCTATAATGGCCTAAAGGTCTATGCCTCTTTATCATGTGACACGGCACTGTACTTATGACCCCAGAGCAACCACAAATATATTATGGAAGGCTTTATTTAAAGCTACCCCTGTTGACAGTAGAAAACGAACGTTCAACTTCCCTAGCCATACACCGATGAATCACTCACTTAGCCAATGCTACATAACCTAGAGAAATCTCTACCTGCTGGCTATTGTATTCTCATAGCCCGCACCACTGGCTGTCTGAATAACCAAACATTGGATGCAATTACTGTTCAGGTCATTTATTTTCAACCCAGCTCCTTTTTATTGCCATGAAAGTTTGTCTGGCCAGTTGGTGCCAGTTTGGCCATCCATGGTGCAGATATCAGCCGATTCAGCAGGAATGAACAAAATCCAGCCGTGTATAGCTAGAATTAGATGCTGCAGGATCCTGGGGTTTCGTTTCAGGTTTTCTTATTTGCTAAAAGGCCTGTTTACATATTAGAAGTGCTGTATTAATGAATTGTATTGTGGCCGCCTTAGCATATGTGAAAACACAATAAGTGCTTAGGTAATACTTATGCACTTTGAATAAAAATTATCCTTATAGAAGGTTTCCTTGGAAACAAAAACAATGAAGCTTGGCACATTCATGCCACAATCCATCTCCATACATATAAAATGTTTGCATTTTTGAATGCATAGGTGTAAATGGCCATAAAGTGGAGATTTCTGAAATGTTCCTTTTTGTACACATTCTGATGGGATGGCTGGCAGAACTGTTATGTTTCCACCAAATATGGCATGTGTTTGCATATGTCTTTTGAAGATTACACAATTGCGCCAATAAATCCAGAATCTATTCTGTATGGTTGGTTTTCAGTACTGAGCTTTTTCATTGCAGTGCTTTTTTCCCGATGGCCAGCATCATTCAACCCACTTCTATAAGCCCAGGTCATCCTGGACCCACCTTTGCCAGTGATTGGACAGTAAAGCGACACAGTGAGGACTCCTGTCACTCTCCTTTCTCTTTCTATCAACATGCTTTTGTCAGTACATGACATGAATGGTTCCTTGTACTGCTTCCACCTCTCACACTTAAGCCCTGCTGTACAGGGACTGCAAGAGACTGATACGGGGTCAAATTTAGGTTCTTGACACAATTTGTTTTTAAAGTACATTTTTTAATGGTTGCAAAGCTGCATTCATGATTTTTTAAAATTCCTCACTGATCTCTGTAGCTGTAGGCACTGTAGGGAAATTCATCCTTAAAATTCTCAACACAAACTCTGAAGCCCTTGTCTAAGCCAGCTTAGCTACTACTTCTTCCCCCTCCCAGCGGTGGCTAGGTGGTAGTTCAGCCTTCTAATCTTCAGTAGAAATACAGAGCAGGTGTTTTGTGAAGGGAAGCAGGGTGAACTAAGCTGTTGACTTGAAGGACTTCAGTGACTCTGCTGTGAACTCTGAGAAATTATTCCCCAGTGCTTGCAGCTACAGAGATCAGGGAGTACTTTTTTTTTTTTTTTGTTTTTGTTTTTTTGTTTTAAAAAGCTCATTTACTGCTAGAAGGTCCATAGCTTGGCCACGGGGTTTATTTTAAAGTGGAACTTAAGGCCCTGAATAAAAAAAACTGCGAGCAGGCAGTCTCTTTATTGCAGAAGAGACATGCAAGGCCTCTGCTTTAAGAAAGCCAAATAAAACTCCTCTTCCTGCTCCGTCTTCTTTAGAATGTACACTGAGCTGTACATTCCCTTTCGGCACAGATCCTGTGTGCCGGGGTGTCTGAACTCCTGTGCAGGAGTTTAGCATCCAACGCCAGCCGATGAAGACTGCCAAATCCCAAAATAAATGTAGAAGATACTGATGAGGGACCTCCAACCATTGAAAGAGAGAAGTATCGTGGGCTTTTGTTCCCCTTTTTAAGGCTTCTCTCACAAGTGGCAGACTCTGAAAAGCGATCTGCAGTGGCACATTTTCAGATCACGGTTTAGGGCCACTTTACAAGTGGACAGTAGACCATACTGCCCCCTCCTGAATGTGTTTTTTTTTTTTTTTTGATGCCAGGAGGGATTTTATGTTGAAATGCTGAGCCGCAAACGCTGTAGCTTTGTTTAGCATGTGGCTGTTGCGCATTCCTATTGGCTTTAATTTGCATGTTTGGCATGTGGAATGCCTGAGAAACGCGGCATGCAAAGTTATTCCGGTGCATCCCACTTTTCTAACAAAAAAAAAAAACACTTTGTTGCTGAAAATATTGTCTTTGCCTAAATTAACACTATTTTAGTTGACTAAAATACAACTAAGGGCTCTTTCACACGGGCGATCCGATCAGATCCGCCTGTCAGTTTTTTAGGCGGATCTGATTGGATCCTCCATGCAGCTCTATGGGGCAGCGGATGTCAGCGGAGACACCTCAGCTGACACCTGCTGCCATCCGTATCCGATCCTGTCCGTGAAATTTGGACGGATGGAAACCCTATTTTTCCATCCATTCAGGGATCGGATCGGATGAGAGCGGACAGACGGTCCGCTCTCATCCGATCCCCCATAGAGAGCAGTGGGAGCTGTGACACCTCCCTCTCAGCACTGCAAGCGGAGACGGAGCTGTCATCCGCCGGCTCAGCGGGGATTGGCGGGTCGATCCCCGCTGAGCAGCAATCTAAATTTAACATCAAGATTAACAGTGGTTTTAGATCACCATGGCTAAATCTGTGTTTGTAGGGCATGTTCACGCCTTATTACAGGGCTTGACAAAATCCAGGTCGCAATGGCGATTGGCAATCGCGCCCTGGTGTCTGGGTTACACCGCAGCAGTGGTCGGAATCCTTCCATGTGGAATGCGTGGACTAATGTCAGGCTGACTGATGATTGAGGTGGCAGCTTTGCGGCCTGCTGGATGGTGCTATAATGAGCGTGGATTGCTCTCACTGCCCGCCCACCTCCGACATCTTCCCAGGTTGATAGCTGGGCTTGATTGGTTGCCCTTTCCTTACTGCTGCTGAGTGGATAGGGAGTGCCGTTAGTGCCACCTGTCAGTGCCACCTGTCAGTGCCACCTCATCTGTCCTATCAATGCCCGACAGCGCAGCCTAGAAGTGCCGCCTAATCAGTGCTGCCTGTCAGTGCCACCTCATCAGTGCCACTTTTTTTTTTTCTCCAATTAAATTTTTTGTCTTTTTTCACTTGGCACCAGGCATGAGCAAATTTTTATTGCCTAAAGCCTTGGACATGCAGTTCTGGGAGCTGGACAGAGGATTTAAAAAAAAAAAACTGGCTCCTAGATTCTAAGCAAATTTGTCAAGCCCTGCATTAATAGCATAAATAACATGTTCAATTTCTACTCCAGGAGTTTTGGAAATTATAGAGAAATGCTTAAATAATGCATTACAGTTTAACTAAACCCATTTGGTTTTAGTCGACTAAAATATGACTAAAACTAGATCGTCATTTGATGTCAAAATTTAACACTGATTGAAATGTCACGGTCACAAGTGAGATTTCATGAAGTTCTGTTCACGCAGTGGCTGGCTGCATTGACTGACACCATAAGTGCCGGTTCACACTAGTGCGGCTGCGGCGATCGCATGTAATATCGGAGCGCACTGCTCCTTCATTACATGCGATCGGCTGTGCGGTGCGAATTCAGCCATACAATTTGTATGGCTAAATTCGCACTGCACCAGCAGCAAAGTCACACATGACCCTTTTTTTTAGCCGCATCAGGATCAGATTGCACAGTGGTTCACACTTGTAAAGATCGCACTGCGATATGCGATCAAACTGGGGGTGTCGTTAACATTTCATTGACACCCCCAGCATATCGCATATGGCAGTGTGAACTGCCAAGAGTGCGTTTGCGATGCGGGAACAGGCTGCGAATTCGCAGCCTTCCCGCATCGCATAAGTGTGAACCGACACTAAGAAAGCAAGGCAAATTGCTTTGTTTTTTTCGTTGAGATTGCGCTGGGCAACACATCCCAACACAGATGTTGTGAATGAGCCCTAAACAATGTATACAGAGCTGCAGTGATTTGTGGCTTTTGAGATTCCTCTGTAAACAAGGCCCAGGGTGTTGGCGATTACTTTTGTCAAGCTGGGTGCTTGCTTGAAAGGGTTGCTGTAGTCTGCTAGAACGTTCCAAAAAAAAAAAAAAGTAGGTTATAAACGAAAGCAGTTTAGAAATGTGAAACATGTCACAATAAGAGTGCAGAGTTTCCCGCCTTTCTGGAATGTTCTGTGTTCTCTGTACTGTTTCTTCACATTCCACAAATGTAAACAATACAGCTGGGAGAAATTCTGCAAACCTTGTGCATTCCTTGCACTGCTAACAGGAAGCAGATCTCCCTGTGTGTCCCTCCATGCAGGGGGGTCCAGAGGTAACTGAAGTTAAGACACTTTGGGGAAAAAGGCGCAGCATGCCTGTGTTTTGGAAAGTTTGTGATCAAATAAAAGGATTTCCGCTCTGCGGCCTTCTTTCAGCATCTGGTGGACTTTGTTGCGGCCTGTTCAAGTTCACTTTAAATTAGTTAGAAATTAAAACCTTGCTGGGGGATGAATGTGTGACTAAATGTTACCCTGTTAGTCAGTTTTGGATGTTTTTTTTATTTTTTATTTGGATGGATGATATGTTATATATTGTACCACGGCAGTTGTTCTTAACCTTGTTGGAGGTACTGAACCCCACCAGTTTCATATGCGCATTCCGAACCCTTCTTAATTGGAAAAATAAAATAGGATTTTTTCAAATTCAAAACATAGGTATATATTTATACATAGGTGCACAAAATGAACAAAACCATTAAGAACATAGAACAAAACCATTAAAACATGATTTTCACACAAAAACATAATAATGAATATTTACTGCAAATCAGTGTGACTTCTGCTGTTGTCTTTCAGAGACCAGTTCAGAAATTACCTCCGCCGAACCCGCGAGACTGACTCACCGAACCCCTGGGGTTCAATCGAACCCAGGTTAAGAACCACTGTACCACGGGCTAGATTTAGCCTTCGGCACAGACGTGGGCCTATACTGTAGCATGGACCAAGGGGTAGCTTTTCCTTCTATTGATATTGACCGCACCTTTTTATCCCTCTGCTACAGTGTTCATTTTGTCAAAAAAAATATTTTAGTCAACAAAATTAACACAATTTTAGGGCTCTTTCACACGGCGGCTCCGGTTTTTTTTTTGAATTCAGTTCCGGCACTTTTTTTTTTTTCACGAACACGGATGACACATGTGTCATCCGCTCCGTATGTCCGCATATCATCCCATCCGTTTGCGGATGATATACGGACATAATGTATGTCTATGGGGATTGCGGATGTCAGCGGATGACACCTCTGACATCCGATTTTGCATCCGTTCCGTTTTTTAAACGGAAGAAAAATAGGGTTCTGTTCCATTCCAAAAAACGGAACAGAACTCAAAAGGACAAAAACCGGATGTCAGCGGATGGTCATGACATCCGCAATCCCATTGACATGCGTCATGTCCATTTTTCATCTGCAAAAAAATGGGATGAAATACGGACATACGGAGCGGAGCGCCCGTGTGAAAGAGCCCTTAGTTGCCTAAATACGACTAAAACTAAAAATGTAATTTTAGTGAAGTCTAAAACTAAATTGAAATTTTGATGTCAATTTCCACTAGTTCTTTATCACAACTGCTAAATCTGTGTCTGTAGTGTATGAGGGTCTTCTCCAGGAGCATAGGAGTTTAGTTAAACTGTAATGCATTAGCATTTACAAACTATTAGGTTTTAGTTGACTAAAATGTTCTGGCGATTTGGATCAACAAAAATATAACTAAGGCCTCATGTACACTGCAACTTGTAAAGGACTTTTTTGAGCCGTTGGGCGTTTTTTTCAGAAGCCCCTGAACCCACCTCTGTTATCTTATCTGTCCATGTACACAGGGTCGTTTAGTCATTTAGAGGCAGTTGAGTTCACTTTTGTTTTTTGGAAAGCAATTTGCGTTCAGAATGTTCAGAACGTGTGTTTACCGGCGTTTCAAACGCAAAAACGCGATCACCTGCGTTTAGCGCTCGCATTTTTCCATTTTAAAGGGGAAGGATTTTTCGACCTCTAGAAACATTTCTGAGCGCAAACGCCCGCTAAATGCGGCTGCAAAAGCGACACAACGGACGGTTTAAACGTCCTTTAAATTCCAGCGTTCAAGGGACTTTTAAAACGTCCCGTGTACATGTAGCCTAAAACAATTCAGATGACTAAAATGCAACTAAAACTAAAATGGCATTTTAGGCAAGACTGACTAAAATTGAAATTTGACCTCAAAACTAACACTGCTCTGCTAACTTCTGCCAATCCCTCCACTGGCTTCCGCTCACCCAACAAATTTAATTCAAAATACTAACCACTTCCAAAGCCATCCAGATCTATGCTTTCAGCTACATCGCTAACCCAGTCTCAAAATACCAACCAAATCATTCTTTGTTCCTCACAAGACCTCCTGTTCTCTAGCTCCCATGTTACCTTTTCCTATACTCCCCTCCAGGACTTCTTCTGAGCTTCTCCCATCCTTTGGAACTCCCTACCTCAATCGGACTAGGGCCACTGTTAAAGCGGTTGTATCCTCACCGAAAAAAAACCCTGCAGAACAAATGCATAATGAGCTAGTACGCATCGCATACTAGCTCATTATGAAATACTTGCCTTAGAATGAAGCCCCGACACGGTCTCCTGGACACCGCTGAGGGAGCCGTCGTGTTCCCTCGGCGGCGGTGCTGTGAGTGACCGGAGCCGCGATGACAATGCGCGGGAGTCACTTTCCAGTGACGAGCCAGCAAAGCACTCTGAAGGTCCGCCGGACCTTCAGAGCACATGCGCTGCTGGTTTCAGCAGCTGCATTCAGGGCGAATATCTCCTAAACCGTGAAGGTTTAGAAGATATTCATTTTACCTACAGGTAAGCCTTATTATAGGCTTACCTGTAGGTAAAAGGTAAAAAAGCGACAATACTTCTGCTTTAAGTGATCCCTGAAAACCCTTCTCTTTAGAGAAACCTATCCTGCCCCACCTAACTGTACTTTTTTATTATATCCATCGGCTCCTCCCTCACACTTATTACCTTTTTTTTTTTTTTTTTTTATCGCTTGACCGTTTTTAGATTGTAAGCTCTAATGAGAAGGGCTCTTTGAGTCTTCCAGGAACACAAAACCTGCTCTTTGGAACAGCGGCGATCCAAGAATAGGGGTGTTGCTTTTGGTATCAAAGGTTGTTGAAATACATAATGTTAATTAAAGGTACATACAAATAAAATATTTGGCCATTTATCTTGAAGTACCAGCAAATACAGCTGGTTGACTTCTTGGGGAAAATAGTGATGACTGATTTGGAATATTTTTGTCTTGTGTGGACGTGCATGTAGCACCACACTACAGCACACCGTAAAATTATGATTGGGCCTTAAATCTTAGTGTGGGAATGTTTAAAGAAAAAAATAAATACATGCCTGCTGCAGCATTGGTCCGATGCTACAAGCTGTCCCCGCCCATAGGCTCTAAGCCTGAGAACTGAGTGATCACACGACCTCTGATCGCTCCGTTCTTGGACCCGCACTGATTAGAGCGATGACTGTTATTCACCGCTCTCTGCACTTCCTCTCCAGCACTGGGCAGAACAGGGGGCAGGAGCGGCTGGCTCAGGCTCTCAGCTGTCTGCAAGGGATCTGGGTGGACCCTAACATTGTCAGGATACATCCAGAGTCTAGAGCGGCTCTGTGACTTCAGACAGCAGGCTTTAGCCCGCTGTCGACTGATTCAACATCACTGGAGAACAGAAGTGCCCTCCTGTGACCCACAAAAGTATGGAGGAAAAAGAGCTTTGGCTATACTTCTCTTAACTGCAGAACTTTGCTTTTAAAATAATTAAAAATAAAATTGAAAACAAGAAGGCTTTTTGCACATTGGGCACTTTAGAATGTAGGTGAAGCAGTGCATGAGCAACGGTGTACTTTCTTGGGGTGCCCCAGTGCTGGGATGTTGTGTGCATGCACTGGAGTTGCGTCACTCCAGGCCGGGCAGTAAAGATGGGGAAATAAGGGCGTGCAAAGCAGTCAGTGGGAAACTCATGAGTTTAGCATTGCGGGAAGAGCGATGAACATGGCAGACTTGTTCTGCTTTAGCAATATGTTAATGCTAATGCCCATAGTCCTGGCGCAGGTGCACTGAAACTTGTGTCTTCAGGAAGGAATGGAATTCTCCTCAATGGGACATAAGTTGGGGGGGAAAAAGTGACCGTTTTTTTTTTTTTTGTTTTTTTTTTAACCCTTTCTTTATCCAAAATGACTTTTTTTTTTTTTTCTGTTCTTTTCTTTTTTTTTTTTTCTTTTCGTTTTTCATATGCTTTGGGCTGCATTCACATGCCTGCACAGGGGCAATTAGGGGTGGCTGTTGTCAAAAATAGGTAGATTTATTGCTGGCGTAGCTAAACGCACACTGTGTACAAACGCAGCAGCTGTCAGATTTGTACTCTGTACAGATCAATGCTGATTTGACCAGCTACATGCAAATAGATCCTCCGACCAACTCTGGCCACAGACTGTACATGCAGGGTCAGGGTTTCTACAGAGCCCTGACCACAGCAAATCGGCCAGTTTGTCTGCAGCCATAGCACCAGCCACTTCTGAACCCAGCAAACTGTGCCCCTGGCTGCACATGTCTGTCTGTTTTCATCTAAATCTGTATTGCCTGGTATGAAATGATTTTATACTCCTAATAGTATGGCACTGCCTCCTCCTTGATGTTAGATCTGCTCAAGGAGTGCAAGAAGGAAACGTAAATCTGAGCCTTGCCTCTCCTACTGAAGGGTGGGGGTGGGGGGTATCCAGGAAGAGGCAGCTCGCAGCCTCAGGTCACATGACATGCGTTTTAATGTGGGGGTGGAATCTGAAGCACAACATCTGTAACTTGTTTTTCAGGGAAATTCAGTCTGCAAGGGTTTTTTTTTTTTTTTCCTCCTCTGAGTAAAGTTAATAGCAGCAGAGGGTTTGGGGAAGGCAGATCCTGAATCCATTCAACATGACATTTGTAATCGAAAACTGGTTGATATGGGCCGCTGAGCTTCACAGATTTTGCTCTCTCTAATTATAGTTTGTGATTGCAGGGAAGTCTGGAATCCCTGCGGACACCATTGTGAGTTAATGTTTATCTTCTGACAAATGAGTCGCTCCAGTTGTACCATTTCTGTTACTGGTTTTAATTTATATTTTTTTTAATTTTTTTTTTTTTTTATAGTTGCTGGGAATTCACTTATTTTAGCAGTTAATCATTACTGAAGTTCTGAGGATTGTTGAAGTACACATTAGTTTAGGCTGGTTGATAGAACAGTGCAAGTAGCCTAGTGCAGTATTTGGCCAGCCAGATTTTTCCTTAAAAGGTAAGTTCTCCTTTTCATCAAAAAATGAAAAGGTGCGCCAACTCTGTATCCTGGCCACCCCTCTGGACCCTGTTGCACACCAAGGCCACCACGCCCTGTGCTACCAGTGTAGCTACATGTACACCACACAATGCCCCGGGTTATGTATCCAATATAATGCTCACCACGGCACCACTCTCTGGACCACTTAGACCATGGATGTCCAACCTTTTGGCTCCTCTGGGCCACATTGAGTGTAGAGAAATTTTCTCGGGCCGCATATAAAATATATACTATAGTTAAGGTATGTAATAAAATGCTGCTGCGCCCTTCCCGCGCTGCCGCCCCCCCCCCCCCCCGACACTAATTTAACACAACTAGAGGATGATCAAATGGAATGAATATACAGAGGTTTACTTCATCTGAGAGATAATAAAGGAACACTCTAACCATGACCACTTCAGTGATTTGAAGTGGTCATGGTGGTAGGAGTCAGAAACACTGCACATGCTTGCCTCCTGCCCCCGTCCCCCCCCCCCCCGTCCCCTCCGAGGCAGCCTCTGCCTACAATTAGTTGGAAGCTGCTGTGGCCGTGCCCCCGACCCAACTTCCTTCCTCCCCAGCAAAAAAAAATTGTCAGGGGGCAGTGGGCCACATTGCCTGCAGCTCTAGGTTGGACATGCCTGACTTAGACCCAATAAGTACTACTTTCATCTGGAACACCTTACAGGAAGAAGCATCCAATACTTTACTCATTGGTCCGCATGGTCACACTGCTGAACTGACCATCAAGCACTAGGAATTTCAAGCATTCTGAAGTATTCACACCCCGGGCCTGTTTACGGAGAGCTGTATCGGCACCGTGGGACATCACAAACTCTCTGGACAGCAGGGTCCAGATGGATGGTCAAGATATTCAGAGTTCACCTTTTTTTAAATTTTTTGCGAAAAATTGAACTTACCCTTTCAACAAATTTTTTTTTTGCAGCAGGCCTGATCAATATTCCCTTCATTTCATGTCACATGCTGCTGAGGCTTAGCAACTGGGTAACGAAATCCTAAAACCGAGCATGTGAGGAAATGACAAACTGATGGCATATGCTCTGATTGGATAGGAAGATCACATTGTCACTGGCTTCTAAAAGTATTGTGGGTACCTTGTCTTGGGGCAGAGAGTTTGTTGTCTTTAATCAGGCTGACCCTGTCTGGTAGACGTAGAAGTGCAATGAGAGGATCAGTAAGGCTCATCTAAGTAGCAGGGCATGGGCATGTAAAGCCTAGTACACACTAATAGTTTTAGTGATGGCTCCAGTCTGGGGCGCTGTACTAACGATCCAACATTAGTACAGTATCTCCACCGCTTAGGTGTTGTGTTCTGACAGGGGGGCAACCCCCCATGCCAGAACACTCTGGTCATTGCTCTCAGCCATTGGTTGAGAGTGCTGATTGGGAGCTGGTCAGCTGCTGGTTTTCCCGCATGCTCGTCCAACAGAAGCTGCCCCGCTTCTGTTGGATCGACTGACATACACACGGCCGAATGGTGGCTGGTTTGTTGAAGCACTAGGAACGGATAGAAATGCTGCCTGTACTTGTGTAAAGGTGGGTACACACGGATTAAAATGTGACTGGTTCAGCAGGGACCGGATTAATTTAGATCTGTGTGGCCCTCCCTGTTTGACAGAAGTCTATCAGTAGATCGACGGGACTGTTGAAAAGCCTTTATTAAATCAATCACTGCAGCACTGATCAGTGTATTCTGGCAGTGGAGAGTCCCCGCTTCTAGAGTACAGCCAGCTGGCTTAACAAAAAAGGAAACTTGTATACCCAGCTGTAAGGACTATACAGGTTTTTTTCAGATGCAAAAGTGAACCTGTACTTTGCCAATTCTAGTTAAAGTAGCAGGTTTATTTTCAGTGGTGCCTGTACTTGACCTCCTCAGTTGCCCCTATGGCTGGCCATACAGAAGGGAGAATTTTTGCATTAAACTTGAATGTGTGGATAAGGAAATTGGTTCAGTAGTAGTGAGTAATGTGTCTTTGTGTTCTAACAGCGCACCCCCCCCCCCCCCCCCCAATATCAGAATATACTGATCAGTGCTGCAGCCTATTGGCAACATGAGCTGATTGAATGCTGGTTTTCCAGAAGCACCATTTTACAGAAACGGTTCTAACGACTGGCTTCTGTTGAACAATGGACGGTTCCTGTTGAACCAGCTGAGTTTTAATCTATGTATGGTCAGCCTTATTGGGAGATCATTTTATGGGTGCTTTTATTAGGGATCAACTGATTGTCACAGGCCGATATTCGCTTTTTTCAAGTATCGGCCACAAACTTGCAGATATGACCGGTATTGCTCGTGGTTATACCGGAGTGATGTCTGCAGCCACAGGCATCACCATGGTACCGTTTGTTTTAGAGCCGACTGTCGGCTTTCTTGTAATAACTGATGCGGCTCAGCAGCCACTCGGCTGGTATTACAAGCATTTGGAGGGGACGTGACCTCACTTCTAGTTACTTGAGCCTTAAAGGTGCGAGATTTTTAAAAACACCATATTAAAAGCATTCAAAACGCAAGACTGGCAGCTTTGAAATTCAGAGGCGGGGTTTGGGGTCTTATAGACCCCAGATCCCTCCATAGAGTACCTGTGTTCCTTGTGACAGCAAAAAAGTGATCAAAAAAATATATTTTTTTTTTTAAAAGGACAGTGTAAAAAAAAAAAAAAAAAATCTGTATCTGCCCTGAAAAAACTATCCGTTGATCCCTAGCTTTTATTAAAGCTGGCCTTTAGACAAGAAGTACATTTTTGAAAGCATGTTCTTATGAATATTCTTAATACATTTGTCCTCTTGACAAATGCCATTCAAAATGTAACTTGCTTTTTTGCAATTTTGGAATAAATTAACTTTTCCTAATTCATAAATGCATTCAACGTTAGAAATTTGTGTGCTTGCGCAATTTTTCATCTCGCTGCTTCACACTTTCTGTCGAAAACAAATGTCAATTTCACCCCATGAACGATTAGAAAATCAAACTAACATCATTTTTAAAACCAAAAAATTGGAATGCGTTTCTAATAGTGTGTGGTTATTTTTTTTTTTTTTTATTCCTCTTGTCCCAGGTTTTACTTTTCAAATATGATCCGTTCATTGCTTTTTGGGCCTCATTCAAGTGGCTTGAGTGACCAAATGCAGGTTAGCATGCCAAAAATGCAGCATTCAGTATTTTTTTCCAGCGTACTGCAAAGCAGCCCTTGACTCTTCTAGAAGGAATGGCTCTCATTTGTGTTCGGACTACTCTGTAAAATGCAACAAAATACAGAACCCATCTGGGGCGTGTAAGGTCCAACAGAACACTTGTGACATTGTTGATCAGCATGTGCTACTATGTAAATTACTTCCACGTAGTGTGCTGTTGTCTCAACTAGTCCGGGGCAGTGGAGGACACTGCTCATTATTTTTATAAGACTATAATGAAGTGCTGAAACAATGACTTTTCTTGTTTGGAATCCTGAGTGAAAGGAGCGTCTCTCATGGGTGACCTTTCTACTCATTTACATTTTACACAATTAGAGTCTGGGAAGCCGTGGCCCACAGCCCTCTGACAGTGCTCACTTTTAAGCCGATTATAAAGATTAGATCTAAATGTAAATACGACCGACTTTATGGAAATCTTTCCAGTTTTTTATGTTTTTCAAAAACCTTTATTTAAGCTATTCGTTCATGACTCAAATTTCAGCTGATTTGCTATTGAATGGACTGAAATTTGGGCCATCAGTTGCCCTGATAGTGCCACTCGGGACGACAAAAAATGTAGTTTAAAAATCAAGCTGGAATGAAATTGTTGGCTAAATAGTGATGGCATCCAATCGGATACAGCCATTCTTTGGGTATTCAGGTAACATGGCGACTCTTCTATTTATTCTTGTTCACTCCGCGGCATTCGGAGAAATCAAAGTGTGTATGGTTAGGAGAGGGAGCAAGGGAGATCTGCCCGAAAATTCCAAAATCAACAACCACGTCATTTCGGGGGTGACTGTACAGCAGCAATAATTGGCGATTTCGACAAGTTTCTGTTTTCACAGACCCCCGGCAGCCTATACACTCTAGTAGTGGGCGGACTAACAATGTCCACTCATTTCATTGTGTACCAAACAAAAATATGGCCGCCTGAGAGGCGAGGACAACTTTTTTCCTACTTACCTGGTGTTCCGTCAAAACACTACTCGTACTGGAGTGTATAGGCTGCTGGTGTTCTGTGAAAACAGCAACTCGTCAATCTCCAATTATTGCTGCTGTACAGGCACCGGAAGTGACGTGGTTGGAGATTTGGAAGAGTTTGTTTTCGGTAGAACACTGGCAACACTGATCAGTGCATTCTGATGGCGGGAAAGGCTCTCCACTGTCAGAACAATAGCACAGTGGGAGTGGTTCCCCCCCCCATCCACAGTGAATGTATAGATTGAGGAATTGGATTATTTATTATTGTTTAGCCTGCTAGTTGAATGGAAAAAAAAAATAATGTATTGTCAGCTTTAAGACAAAGTTTTGATTGGCTTGTATTGAAAATTGTATATACGTCCGCTAGCTGCTGCAAGCGAGAACAATTTTGTGTGCCGTATATAGGCTTACTAGTGGCCTTTAAAGCTGCTGGCAGGTGATGGAATAGAATGAGTTTGTGTTCGGCCCAAATGTATTTTTATTTTTCTCTGACTCCTGTCCAGTAAACTTGCAGTGTAATAGATAAGATAAGCAGAGCCTGTATATTGTGCAAGTATAGCTTCCCCAGAACTATAAATTGATACATGTAAGCATTTTTGTAATATGTAGGTGAATCCAGGCACAATCAGTTCACCAACCTAAGCCTGCAATGCGAGCAGGGGCAAATTCAAATGAGTATTTTAGCCTTAAGGCTACGTTCACATGTAGGCGTTTTGGGGCGTTTTTGTGGAGTTTTTCTGCTCTAGGATCAGCTCAAAAAACGCCCAACAAGACAAATCCTATTCGTTTCAATGGCCCCTGTTCACATCTGAGCGTTTTGACATTTTAAGCAAAATGCCCAACGCTCAAAAAAGTACATGAGCTTCTTTTTGGGCAGATTACAGGCGTTTTTATTTTTTTCCATTGGTCCCTAGTCAACCTAAAAACGCCTGAAAAAATGCCTAAAAAACGCCTGTAAATAGCAACGCCAAGATGTGAACATAGCCTAAGTAGTCCTTTGCAGCAAGTGCATTGTCTGGTGACTGCACGTGGTAAGGGAATGAATTGTATGCAAGATCCACCATGGGGGATGAATATTTGAATCGTTGAGAAGTAGTGGCTGTCAGACTGGGCTGGAGGACAGATACTGTCCCATAGACTAAACGGGAGAGTGAGTAAGAAGAAATCCCTCCAAAGTGAGAAATCCCCCCCCCCCCCCCGCATTCACACTTGTGTAGTGGGTGAACGCATGCAAAATTGTGCACACCTTAATTGTTCATATTTACGGCGTGCTACATTAGTGTGAATGGGGGCTATGTTGTCACAAAAGCAAGTGTCCCCATTGGATATTTCTCCCCTATTCCACTCTTTTTTGCTTTCCCATTACTTTCTTCTCCAGTTACAATGGTCACCAATGTCCTGCTCAAATTCTTTGTGCCTTCCTCTTGATCAGTTGTGGGTATAGGGTTCAGAATATGGGGGTTTTCTATTTATATTTTCTATTGGTTGAGTTTTTTTTTTTTTCCCCCTCTTAACCAAACTAGCTATGTAGCTATAGCTATATACCTATTTTGAGGGTTTGAGACCTTCCGCACTCCTTAATATACCTTAGACTAGGTTCACACATGCAGGAAACGCAGCGATCTGGGTTTCCTGCACTACACTGCAATCCGCTGCAGGTGTCCAATACAAGTTAACGACACCCCAAAATGGTTGCAAACGCAGTGCAGTTTGCCTGCACCAGATTGCATGGTACAAAATGACTATGCAATGAGGTTGAAGTGCAGCTCAAAAAAGGTTCTGCACTTTTTCGGTGCAATTTGATCCCATTGAAAATGGATGGACTCAAATCACACCACACTGAAATGCAGTGCGATTCACATATGATGTACATTGTGAACTAGGGCATATTTAGATTATTTGCATGTGTCCAAAACATTAAGAACATTTTTGTGGGTTTTTTTTTTTTTTTTTTTTTTTAAATTTTCATTTTTTTTTTTTATTATTATTTATTTACCAAGGGTAAAGATTATTTATTTTTCCTTCCCTTCATGTAAAGTATTAAATCACTTTTGAACTTCTTAGAAACATGCTTGTTAAAGGCATTATCCATGTGCCCCCCTCCCCAATAAGGCTACCTGGAAGTTTTTTTTTCTTTTGGTAAGTAGGGATCAAATGAGCCCGGAAGCCTTTCCTGTCAGACTATAATAGGGGTGAAAAGGACAATTCTCTTATTACCAAATCTCCAGTTGCTTCGAAACTTCCCGAATGAAACGTTTTTTTAGATCTTTTTTATCTGTTTCCGGATACACGATACCTTTCAGGGATATTGACTGTCCTCTTCCAACACAAATGGTAAAAAGAGGCCAGACAGGATGTCTCTTTATTGTGTGACAATACTTGTATGATTCTTTTCTGATTTCCCATTGTAGAGCAGGGACAGTTGCTGGTTCAGTCTGTATAATGGTCTTAAAGGGTCAAACTACCCAAAATAGATATTTTAGTTGGAAGTGGATAAAGGTGCGCTCCATTACCTGCTACCTTTCTCTGGCTCTACGGGATAGCAGAGAGCTCTTCAGGTGCTACTCCTACATGGCATGGAGCTTCATTTCTCCTGCAGTGCAAGTCCCGCGTTCCTAATGTGGTCTCCATAATGTACAATAAATTGAAGGTCCAGAAAGGAGTAAGTAATGGTCATTGGAACAGGGCAGAGCAGGGAACTCCAGTTTTCAATATTAAACTGTTCCGAGTAACTCTTTGGCCAGATCAGGCTGGAAAATGACTTGTGGATTCAGATTAGCGGCAGGGTCACCCTGAAAAATTTATAATTAATTGGATACCACTCAAACACTCCAATCTGTCATCTCAAGCAAGTTGAATCCTGGCTCGCCAATCAAGGACGACAACAAAATGGCGTTCGTCCGCATACTGCCTTGGCATATAGTGAGCTCCTCTTGGGTAGGAGGTCAAGCTGAAGCCATCCTTTTACTAAGGGAGCAAATACTTTAACATGTTTCGCCCAGTAGGGGCTTAATCATAGAGGCAAACACCTAACTGTGTCAGTACGTACCTCTTTCTATAGTGCAGAGTGCTGTAGATCCCTGGCACTGTATTGAGCAGTACAATGGAGAATGGCACAGCGCTGATGCTGGATCTGGAGGGTGCCTCCATTGAAGTGCGTTTAAAGTGATATTAAACTATATATAGGCAGAGATGCCTTCATCGATGCTGCTAAGTGTTAATGGAGAAATCTAGTAATTGTCTATTGTTCGCATGCAGGCTGAGGAAGTGAAATCTTTGTGTGTGTATGTCTATGTATATATATGTGTGCGTGTGCGTGTGCGTGTGTGTGTGTATGTATATGTATGTATATATATATATATATATATGTATATGTATGTATATGTATATGTATGTATATGTATATGTATATATATATATATATATATATATATATATATATATATATATATATATATATATATATATATATATATATATATATATATATATATATATATATATATATATATATATATATATATAGCTTTAGGTGTGCTTTTAGAGATTTAAGCCTGTCTATTTTTTTTAAATCTGCCTTAAAGTGTTACTAAACTCGCAACCGTAAAATCAGTCTGTATATGCAGTAAAGCATGCTTGTTATGCTCACTATGCTCACTGTGAAACCTAAGGGGTTAATCCTCCGTGTTGTGTAAAAAGGCTGTTTGATCCTGTCTTCTCTGATACTCCCCTTCTTCCACTGTCCCCAATCCATCTGGTAAGACAGTGCCTTGGAGGCATTCTGCACATGCTCAATTTAGTGTGTATTGCTAGAGGTCTGTGGGTTTGTTTTTTTTGTTTTTTGTTTCTTGGGAGGGTGCATGTGATCAGCACAGGGCCAATCAGCACTGTCCAGGCAGAGGGTCAGGGGTCCTGCAGCCTCATAGAACAGTCAGAGTAGAATGACAACTCCTCCTCCTACAAGCTTTAACTAGACACTGATAGAAGTCACAAGACTGCTTCACAGTATACTGCTGATGAAAAAAGATATTTAGCAGTTTATATTTACTAAAATTTAATTTCTATGTACTGTGGTAGACCACATAGTGGATGCAGGTTTCTGGGTTTAGTAACACAAAGTAACATTTTTAAAGTGACCCTGTCAGGGGAGATAAATTCAGAAGAAACCTTCCGGCAATAGAGGCGCTTTTATACTAGTCTCTGAAAAGCCTGTGTCTCCTACGTTCCAAGCCTCATCCACATTTCACACACTTGATGCCGGCGTCCTTTGTTGCATGCAGTGGTTCCACCGTCTGACTCCTACATCACTGCTGTGTTCTGCGGTGACAGAGTTCGGAGGACAGAACCAGCGGATGCATGGTGGGCGGGACAGTGTATGTGTTGTCACTTCCTGTTTGGACATTCATTGGATGGACTGGAAGGTATCCTCTCTATTCCTGATCTGATGGCAACTTAAATTTTGGGTTTACCCTCCTATTCGTTCATACTGACAATGGTGACCAGGATCATAAGTGTGAATGAATCTTCCTAATTGAAAACAGATGGCAAAATAAACCTGACAGTGGTTTTACTGCCCCCTCGTTACTGCTTTACTCTGTCCAAACCCAAAAAATTGCCTTTAGTTCTACTTTAACTTTAAACATTTTGGTTGGAGTTGGGCTTTGTAAGTGGTGAAATAAAATATACATTGCCCATAGACACCAACCATATTCTAGTGCTGTATCCATATAAACGGGGGAAAGCCAACTGCTACAAGGAGTAGGTTGTAACCTTTTTATTGCCTTTAAAAACCTGAAGTAATGCCGGTTATAATCCGAAGTGACTCGTGGTGCGGGGATGGCGGTTTATCTTTCATTTCACACGATTCGGAAGCCTGCTGAGTCTGTCTCTTCTCTCTGATTTGCATACATTATCAGAAGAAGGGATCAAATAACTGAATGTTGGAGGAAAAAAAGCTTTTTTTGAAGCAGGTGGCCAGCGTGATAGGAAGAAAAGTGTAACATCGGACTAAAAATGTAAATGTGAGTTTTTGATTAATTCCATGTTTGGGGCTCTGGCTTTTTTTTTGGCTACAAATATTACTGAATAGTTTAATGACCGACCGTCTCTTCTTTCAAGTGATCATGCTTTAATGTCTAGATATGCAGTGACAGCTGTTAAAACCTCCTGTCAGAGTTCTCTATGCGACGAAGGATGTTGAGGCGCTTTGGAGCGATTCTATAGAACCTTTGGTCTGTATAATCACAAGGAACCATCTGTGTCCATGCTGAGTGCCGCAAACAGATTTTGTGCTTTCGCAGAATTCATTGTGTGTCTTGGCTTGATTACACACCCTATAAAGTGTATAGAAACCCACATGCTTTGTGTATGTAAAACTGTACAATGAACTGCTCCGATTTGCTTCGTTTTGGCCTTTTGAGTATATTATTGAAAGTGTTTTGTTAAGCTGGGCATTGATATATTGAAATTCATCCAGTTCAGCAGGGACTGGCCACATTTTGATCCATGTGTGGCTGATCCTCCTAGATAGTCTATTGAGCGATCAACTTCTGTTGAATGGGCTTGTTGGAAAATTTTTCTCAATCAGCAGCTGAAGCCCATTGGAAAACCCGTGTTGGATTTAAAGTCTCAGTGGGGAGGATCCCTCTAACCACCTTGATTGTCAGCAGACAAAGTCCAACTAAGGTCAGCTTTATATCCGTATGTTTAGTGCAAAAAATGTTATGCAGTCCACACAGGGAGCAATTTATTTTTGTAAGAAAGCTGAACGCTCAATTACTCCATCAACGCATACCGTGTTGACGGGAATCTCTTCCAGTGGGGGAAGCCGTCCCTGCTCGGAGAACTCCAAGACTATTGATAATGGCAATACCAGCTTCTAGCAATAATCGCATGTAAAATTTGGCAGGCTGGTTGTACCCAAGTTGATTAACGTGGGTACTTTCAGGCTGGCCATACTTGATTTGAATCTCGGCCAGTTCCTGCTAAAAAGGCCAAGATTTGAACGGTCTATGGCCAGTTTTAGGCATCACGCCCCCTAACATAGTTTTATTGCCGGTTGATCCTCCTGGTAGATCAGTTATTCCCCTTCCTTTTTAAAGGGTTAATTTATCACAAAACGCACAAAGGTGAATAAACTCGCAACATTCTCCCCAGGCTCCTGGTCCCCGCACTTACTGCACCCCATCTTCGGGTGATTATCTTTTGGGACACTCGGATGGCTCAGGTAGAATTTTGGTTGTCAGCACGGTCACATGCCGACACTAACCAATGCCTGCCTACCACCATGCTATTCGTCCTCTAGACGTCTACACTGGCTGCATGGACAGCAGAAAAAAATAAGTAAGGAGATGTAGCAGGGATCAGTGATATGCGGAGGGTGTAGCAAGTGTATTCGCTTTTTTATTATTTATTTATTTATTTTTTTTGTGTGTGAAAAGGTGAACTAACCCTATAAAAGACCAAGATTTCCGGCAGTTACAGGAAGTCCCAGTCTGACAGTTGCTCAAATTATTTAGCAACGGAATCAACTGTCCTCAGATTGGAAGAAAACCTGATTGTAGTTTACACAGTAGGGTGACAACACTGGCAACATGAATAACTGGTAGGCCCTTATTAAGGGAAGACCACAAATAGCAGAAACTGTGAGGATCAACAAGTAACAGTAAAAATGTACTTACTGGTATAACAACCGTGCATAATCGCAATACAAAGCCCAAAAGCAACTAATATTTTGGCTTTAAACCCTTTTAGCCCTGGTTCACACTGCTGCAACTTGCGACAGTCGCATGACATGTAAAGTTTAGTTAAACGGCGGGCGGTCCAATCAATGCGACAGAAATTGCAGCAACTTTAAAAAGGTTCCTGCAGTACTTGGATGCTACTTATAGTGCCATAGACTCTAATGCCGCAAGCAAGTCACACAGCATAATTGCATGATAATAAAGTGTGTACTAGTGCTTAGTGAAACATAAACTGCATATGTTCTAAAATTTTAGTTTGACAAAATCGGTATGGGTGGAGTCTGAGCAAATTTGTTGAAATTAACACAATTAACTGGATTGTGACTTTCACATGATACGCCTGATCTCTGTGGAAGCATTCATTGAAGATCATGTAGTCCTACAGGGAAAAAAAACGGTCTAGAAATAATCCATTTCAACTTAATATAATTATTTTACTAGACTTGCTAGAAACCCTTATCAGCACTGTATTGTCTTATCAGTTTGGCATTATCTTAGCGCTGCAACAGAGCATAAGAACTGAACACAGGTCCTTTTTTTTTTTTTTTTTGTACACAGTTTAGATTACACTGCTGTAATTCTATGCTTGGTCCAGTTTATGCCTCGTACACACGCAACGATTATCGGCCGACCGATCGGCCGACTTTTGTCCAGTGTTGTGTTGGTTGAAATGTGCTCTAGACTGCACACAAATTTTCTTGGCCAACAACAACCAACTTCAGAAGTGATGTAATGTGTTGGTTTACTTTCCATGTGTTTTTTCTTCTTTGAGCATGCCCAGTCTTGCTCATCAGATTTTTGTCTGCCGAAATCTGTACTGACTGACGGGAAATCGGCCGTTGTGTTGACGGCCAACAAAAATTTTATAGCATGCACACCAGATTTTATTTGGCCGAAAAGTCGCAGTCGGTTGTCGAAAGCATCATACTAACAAGCCGAAGATCGGACGATGGCCGAAAATTCACGGGCAACTATCGATTCGTGTGTACGAGGCATTAGGATGAAGACCTTAATTTTAAAGATCTGCCACAAAGCTCCACATTTTTTTACCTTCCTGCAAAATGGCAGGTCCACCTACACAACTTCTGAGCTTGCAAGGACCTATAACTCTACCATATTTCGTGCTTACCCATGTTTTATAATCGCATTACCCCTGCATTACATGGCCATTTTTCAGTTTTCTATGCTGTCATAGTTTGATGGCAATTATTCTGTCAAGCAAATTGTGGCTAAATAAATGTTAAATCATTTTTGGGACCGGTTTTAAAATGAAAAGGCCAAACATTTGTGATTGCTTGTACTTTTTCATTTCTTTATTGTAATGGTCAGTGGCACAAACCTAAGCTTGGCCCTCCAAAGGGTTAGTGTCACCAGATGCTGGAGAGAGAAAACCTCTGTGTGGCTATTACAAGGGGGTTCAACTTTCGAGGAGGTCTGACTTTCTCTGTTGGATATTTTGATTCACTTTATATTATGGAGAATCCAATGGGCTTATGAAACCTACAGATGAGGTTGGAAAAGGAACAACATGGCAGGTCAAACTCAGTGTTCGTGGTCAAAGCCCCTGGCTGCTTTGATGCTCTAAATACACACAACTAAAGTATTTCAGGCATACTGACATCTTAATTTTTCTAATGTATGATGTAAAATATTGTTTTATTGAAGTAAGCTCTATTGCAGATATGATGGGTTGGGCTGTAGATCAGGTTTAGATTTTGAAAAAAATCTTGAAACGTGAAAATGTTTCTGGAATGTGCTGACACAATTTCAGTGTAATGGATACGGAATCTGGTGAGCCCAAGGCAATTTTCCCATTCCTCTTTCTAGTGATTTATATGAAAAACTCTTGTGATATTGACATAATTTACAGAGGGAATCGAGGGATAATTTAGGTGCACAGAATAGACTTACACTGAAGTAAATCTGCTAAACCGGCTTTTTACTAGCTAAACATCAGACATTTAAAAATGTGTCCATCCGTAAATATCGTCATACTAAAGGACCCTGTCGGTGAAGAAAAAAACCTCAACCAGTCTAGCTCTGAAAGAGTGAATTTCACTGAGAAGCTAAAGTGGGGTACACACTAGTAGTAAATCTGCCGAAAATTCCCGTCCGAGGTAAAATCGCCTGATTTTCGCCTAGTGTGTACACAACTTTCAGCAGCCGATGCCAACATTTTCAACTAAAAAAAAACGGAGGGACAAACGCCAGAATTTTTTTCATCCGTCCCCAGACAACCGATTTTCGTTTAATGTGTATGCAGTACATCCGTGAAAAATCGGATACGAAAGACCGCACATGATCTGATGTTGCTGACAACCCGGAAGTCTATGAACAAAAGTGCCAAAAAAAAGAAAAATCGGACGAGAAATTTCGTGAACATTTATGCACTGTCAACTAAAAACGGTAATGAATGCTGAGAAGACAGACAAATCGGAGGATAATTCGTCCGATTTTCGTCAAGTGTGTACGGCCCTTAAGCTTCCTGGGGACTAAATCCTCCTTGGGGCATTAATCTCTTTGATCCCCACTCAGGGTCAGAGAGCAGACTGGACACCGTAACGAAGAACATTTTTCATGATGGGGTGGACCCAGGAGATCGACACTTCAAGAAGTGTTGGTTCCTCGGAACAATTTCAACTAGGGATTTCTCTTGAACAGAACAGCGTTCTGGTGGTGCAGATAGGTTTTTTTGTTCTGTCAAATTTATTACAGGGCCACTTTCACATCTTTGATTTTCATGCGGTTCCATGCATATTAAATCCATTATTACATTTGGACTGCCATTCATTCCTGGAAAAAACGCACAAACTGCCACAAGCAAGATGTTTTAGGGTTTACTTAAATATTCGGGCTAACAGCAGTAACTCAAAGCAAACTAGGGATTTGTGCTTATTAATGCCTTTTTTATTTTTTTAGGTTGCTGTGGTTTATTGTATTTTACATAGTGTCCAGTCAGAATGTGTCTCTTGCTAATCTGATTTCAGCAGGATGAATTGTTTGCTGTGGTTACTGCACTAGGAAGTTTGCATTTTTTATAAGGCCATTTATTTTATAGTTGGTTAATAAAATAACGCTATTAAGTTTTTCTGTGACTGGTTACAGAAGGCTAAATAACTAATCCACCTGTTACCCACCTTTTTGTCTGCATTGAGATTTTTTTTTCTCTGTTGGGTCTTCCTGCAACTGGTATGGCTTTGTAACTTGGTGAGTCCGTCTGCAAGGAAGATCCAAGTTCTGTACATTCCACCCACATTGGAAAGTATCTGTTTTGGAAGGGGTTTGCCCTGTAAGTTCCGAATAGGCAAAAGATTCGCCCAGTCCTAACAATTGTCTCTATCAGTTGGCACTTGGCTAATGTTCCACGGTACTTTTCTGACATAAGCCATCATGCCCATCAATTTCATTTTTTGTGAAAAAAGTTAAGGAGACCAGTTTAATTTTCCTAGCCAGTTTTTATTGTTCCCACTAGTACTGGTGGTACTTCTGGGTATGAAGGAGTATGTAACTCTTCATATGACGTGTGATGGTATTAGTGCTCTCTGATACACTGCACAGCACTCTGAGCGAATATTGGTCTTTTTTACTTTGTCCAGGCTGCTAGACGACAGTGTGATCATGCTTACATTAGGGGAGAGAACAGGGATGACCTTTTTCATTGAGCCATTTACTGGCAGGGTCCTGGTGCAGGTGGTATTGGTTGGTTAGAGCGTATTCTGTGGGGAGGTCTAGGCCCTGACTGTGTTCTGTTGGGCAGTGTGCCTCGATCACAAGACTGGCTTAACAGCATTGTAGAACTTTTGGCAAGTTGAGTAGTCCCTATAAAGGTGATTTAATCTTTTCCCCACGGTGACTCCAGTAGGTGCACCTCCCAGCATGTCTTTATCATACTTAATATTTGGTTATGGGTCAAGTGGGAGATGGTTGGCTATTGCTGAGGTCACTGGAAAATTCCACCTCTAAACTTTAAATGTTTGTTTCTTTAGTCCCCTGGTTGACCCAGAAGCATTAGGTGGCATTTCCTGTGGAGGATATTGCTGATTGCAGAATATTGGAGGCACTAAAATATATTGCCTTTTGCAAGGAATTACATTTTTATCCTCTACTTTCATGCAATAGAACATGTTTTGTGCTTGGAGTTCAGCTTTAAAATGTATTGTATGACCATACTCTTATTTTGTGGACTTTCGGCTACATCATTTCACGTATCATTACCACTGTCATAAATAATTTTTGGGCACCACAAAGAGATAACATTCGTTTGTGTTTTTCATTTTTTTGGCCACCATTCATAAGTAAGATGCAATCACAGACCAGACCAAATCTGGAGGTTTGATAGATGGTTTGCTTTTCTGAGTTTCTCCTTCAAAGGCCGAAATGAAATGAAGTGTAAAAATACCAGTAATTATTTCGGCAGGGAAGTACTTGAAACTTTTGATCTGGATGTCTGTCCTGGAAACCTAACCCCATCATGCTTTTACTGTTTGAAGTTGAGAGCGGTAACAGCTTGCAGGCTTTGATCATTCTGGCTAAGAACAAGTTTTCTTTTTCATCTCGACCACTCTGTGTTGTCTTACATAGGTGGCTGTGAGACCCTCTTGCAAAGGGTCAGACTTATAAACACACAGCTCTCCAAAATCTTCTGCCTTTTTACTGGGATTTAGGGATGCACCAATACCAGTTTAAGACCAATACTTTTTCTCAAGAACTCGCCAATACCAGTTACCAATACCTATTTTTGCATCTTTCTACATAAAGGCAACGATTATACCAGGTGCAGTCCAGTTTTGACAGCAGGATTTCAGCCCCCTCTATTGTAACCTTGTTCAGTGGTTCAGGCGCAAATTATCAAAGTGTATGACAATGGAAATCGCATATGAGCCATGCTGATACCGGCCCGCACATGTGAAATGGCTCCATTAAAAAGCTTGCAGGTTCACTTTATGCGAATCCAACATGCGGTACAAAAATGCATCCATTTGCATATGTGAACTGGGTCGTATTGTCTGCAGACTTAAAGGTATATTTTTTGATATCGTAGCATTTGAATGATTGGATGGATCATGTTTTCTAAAGGCTGTTGACTGTTGGTGGCCAAGAAGAAATAAGATAATGCTGCTACATAAATGAATAACTTTCAAGATTTGGGAGGCCTTGCATAGAACCTGCCAATCCTACAAATAGTTACTTTGCTTCATGGGTAAAATGGGTGCACTAAGACGTACAATGCCAGCTATTCGCCTATGTGCCTGCATAGAGGTAGAGTATTAGCAACCTTGGTAGGCCAAACAAATCCTGAAGGCCAGGTTCCTGTAATAGAAGAACACTTGTCCCTGTGATGATACAGGTCCTCTGCCTTTGCTCTGATATATTGCTGCATCTTTAGTAGGACTCTAAAACATTTGACACTTTTTTGAGAGCGTTGGATCCCTGATTCGCGTGTTGTAGTTGCACCCTCCAGTCCCCATATCACTGCTGTACCCTTTAGTGACATGGGGTTATAAGTGCATGATGCTTAAACAAGCTTCCAACACTCGAAGTGTTTCAATGGTGTACAGCAGGGTTTGCCAACTTTTTGATCTTCCTGGGACGAGAGGAATTGTCTTGGGCCACACAACCTACACAAACAATGACCACTGATGAGCAGAAAGATTCATGAAGATCACAAACTATCACTGATGTACCTATCTTAGTAATAAAAATGTTGTCATCAAAGGAAGAGGGCGACCTACAACTTAGGCCCCTTTCACGCTATTTTGACTGGACTTGAAAAAATGCCTAGGTCTATGGATCTCCAAAAAGCAATAAAATCAGACCAAAGTAGTGCAGGGACTACTTTGAAGAAGTTGCGACTTGAACAGTACTCATTGGAAATCATGGAGTACGACTTGTTATGCAACTTTGCAGTCCCAAGTCGCAGGACAAGTCTCATAACTGGGAAAGGGGCTTTAGTGTGATAGTTTACCAAAAAAACATGTCCAATAACACCTCAATTTCTGGTTTGATGGATGTAGTAGCAATTCTCAATGAATTCTGAAGGTGCTCATCAGATATTTTGGTTCTAATTTTGCCCTTCGTGTGTTTTCACTTGCTCACAAATATAGGTGCTACTGAAAACTGATGACATGAATAAGGCATGATTGTGAGGAGTAGGATATATTTCTTTGGGAAGATTAAAACTTTTTTATAAAAGTCCAGAAAAGACGGTAAAATTTTTGTTCGCCTGTATAAGTTCGCAAAGAATATTCAGTGCATCCTTTACAATACACACGTACCTTTCTCCATGTTTCATCCACTTAAAAACCCGCCAAGTACAGTAAATGAAGATCTGCCAAAAATCCAGTGATCCAGTCCATTAAAGTTTTTTTTTTTCTTTCTGTAAGATCCAGCCTCCCCCCTTGTCCCTTGCTATCAATGGGCTAAGACCACTGCAATATAGTACAAATACGTTTAAAGTCTTCTGCACTAATATTACTGTTTGAAGTTGGAATTGACCTAAATGGCCAGGAAGACTAAAGGCCCCCCCCCCCCAAACCTCCTCTACACACACACACACGCGCGCACACACACGACAGACACCACCAGCCTGCTCAGTGGACTATGAATGCTCATCACCTCATTGGTTAGGTTCTCTTAAGCCTGCCTAAACTCTTTGCCCCTAGTACCTGAAACGTGTTGGCATAATGGCTGTTCACCAGTGTGGTTGAGCTACTAAATCTCTTGTATTTTGGCAAGAAGGAAATGCAAGTAATCCTGTAGCGAACATTCAGGAGTGTTGTGTCTCTGTGCATACAATATTATACAAATAGGGTGATACATTCAAAGGCTGCCGCACTCCAGTATTTCAAGTTGGCTTTTTACTTCTTTAACATACATATCCATTGTATACAATGCCAAAATGGTGTCCCTCCTACCCAAGCTTTCAGATAACATCCTTCCTCAGACTGGAACCTCTGTATACACTGTATCAGTGCTGGGACAAGGTCATCTAGCGCCCTGGGCAAAACTGCCAACTGCGCCCCGGGCAAAACTGCCAACTGCGCCCCCCCCAAGCTATTATTATTATTCAGGATTTTTTTAACGCCAACAGTTTGTGCAGCAATTTGTTAGGGCACACACTACAGTTGCAATACAATTCAGTACAGGAGGAATCAGAAGGTTCTGCTTGTTTAGAGCTTATAATCTTGGCAAAAAAAAAAACTCACTTATCTGCAAGCTTACCTTTTTAGCAGAAATCTACCCTCCTCCCATTACAAATCTAGATTCCACCTCTGACATTTCCTCTTGACATTTCCGCTAATTATTAACCATCCAGTATGTATAGGCATATTCAACATTTACGGCTATAAAAATCATGTCTCCGTATGAGAGACGAGAACAAAATGAAATAATTATAAAAGAGGGGTAAAAAAAGCATAGGAATAGGAAAGAATTGGTGTATAGGGAGGGTAAGGGCGGAGAATGGAGGCTCCAACATTGGTCATATGCATTTAGAGAGCACTTTGTGTAAAACAAAAATGAACAGGATCAGGTGTGTAGAGACAGGAGTTCAGCATATGTGGATGGATGAAAAAGTAAAAGTGAACCAGCTTACCCATATCTTATGTGCAACTTATGTGATTACCTGTCCTGGACTCCCCTTTGAGGATGAGCCGCTGATCGGCTCTCCTCGCCACACACACTGACAGTGTACGGCAAGCAGCGCTGATGAACTGCACTTCCTCGTTTACTTGTGACCGGCTGTGACTGGACACGTCATTGGCTCTTTACCAAGATCAGGGTCTTGCCGTGTCCTAGAAACATGGCACGGCTGTTCTGGAATGCCGTCATATGATGTCCTCCCAGAACCGCACCACTCCACTGTCATTTGATGGTGGGAGGGCGGCAAGTAGTTCATGAATAAAAAAAAAAAAACTAAAAGTTAGCCCAATTTTTTTATTTTTTTTTGTATAATGTAAAAGAGGTTACTCTGAGGATCGCGAGAGCATTGTGATCTTTATTCTAAATAAAAAAAATTGTGCTTCTTATTTTTATCCAGAATCGTGCAGCTCTAAAACGTGCGATAATAGGTTACAGATAGCCCGTCTGGTCCAGGAGCCTTGCCTTTGGCCAAAGATTTTAATGCAGAGTTCAGACGGTGAAACTTTAGTTTCCAAAGATTCAAGCGCTGCAGTGGGAAGTTTAGGAAGGTTGGCTTGTGGAGTGGTTCTCAACTCATGTCCTCAGGACCCACTAAATTTTAGATATTACCTTGGGCAGAGGCAGACTAGAATATTGCAATCACTGATAAGCAAATTAAATCACCTGTGATGTATTTTAGTTATCTTACAAACCTGGCCTGGCGAGAGCCGAGTTTAATGAGTCTTCCTCGGATTTGAGCTGTGCCTCCCAAAGCCTTCCTGGTGTAATATCGGAGGTTGAGTTTTTGGTAATGAGTTATCCCTCTACTTTTCCAATCTGAGCCTTATTCACCACATTTGTTAGTAGGGAATCATTAAGTTTTCAGTTATTGGATTTGATTGGATTTGGTAGGTAGTGAGGGGATTTTCAAATGGGTACAAATTGGGGCATGATCAGGGAAAGTGATTTCGAATTTGGCTTGATTTTAATAGATTTAGGTGATGATGATCAATAAAAATATAATCTATCCTAAAGTAGGATTGATGGCAGTGGGGAAAAATAAGAATAATCTTTCGGATGTAATACTCGGCAGGTATCGAAGTTATGTCGTGAAGCCTTTTTCAAATAAAAGCTAAAGGTTTGTGGGAAGTGGATAAGGTGCCTTGAGAAGTGTCTATGGTAGGTTCTAGTTGTATATTCAAGTCACCTGCAAGGATAATGCAGCCATGTGCCAAGTCCATCAGCTTACCCAGTGTAGTGGAGATAAACCCAGCTTGGTCATGGTTGGGTGCGTAAATATTTGCAAGCGTGCGAGACATATTGCCCACAGTGCCCCTCAGGAAAAATGTATCTGCTGCAGCTGTCTGCAAACCTAGAATGACATTGAAAAGAGGTCGCTTTGTGAATTAGACTGTAATACCATGAGGGGTAATCTGGGGAAAATAGTTTAGTGGAAGTGGTATGGGTGATGTGTCTGCTTGAAGGAAAGCGATATCGCACTTGAGACGTTTAAATTCTGTAAATAGATTGTCTTTCGCCCGGGGCATATAGGCATCTCACATTGAGAGAGACTAGGTTAACGTTCGCCATGGGTTCCACACATATTGTTATTAGATATCAAGTAATATATTGCAAAGCCAATGTAGGAGCGGGGGGAGAAAGAGGAAAGAATGGGAGGAGGGGGTTGGCGGGGAACGAAGGAAGGAAAAGGTTAAAGAGCACTAGAATTGTAAGATCAGACAATAAACAGAGTTAAGTAACCATATAATGGGCATGCATGAAAGTGTTGTGCACAGCAGGGAGTCACCACAGAGGGGGGAGCCTCGTCAAGACCAAGGTGTAAATTTTCCTGCAGTGGGGGTGGGCCGTCTCAAAAGCAAGGGAGGTCCCCATAGGTATATACCAACATCAGGGGAGAGCTCCCCAGAGGTAACCTGTCAGCGACAGCCTCACCTATGCTGAGTGCAACGCTCCACCCGTCCTAGCCCCTCCCCTACGCGTAACGACACAGGGACCTCGTGTCTTCCTCAGGGGGATATGATCATATCCTCCTGAGGAAGACACAAGGTCCCTGTGTCGTCATGCGTAGGGGAGGGGCTAGGACGGGCGGAGCGTTGCACCCAGTGTAGGTGAGGCTGTCGGGAAGACCAAGGAGGATGGTTGCAAGCCGAGGCAGCTCCCTATTTATCCGAAAGGCATCCGGGAACGGTTAAAGCGATGCATACATGCACCTGGAAATGTGAGTGTACAACTTTTCACTTGGCATTTAATAAAAAGTATAAAACGATATAAGCACTATCTGGAGCTATCTCTTTCACATGGTATCGTCCCCTATGGAGTGTTAGAGTTACATGTAGGAGGATACTGCCAGCGATCTTTCGGTATCTCAGTGGAAGGGAGGAGAAGTGCCCCAGAGGAGTTAATATTGTATACGATTGGAGGCATATCTATATCGGTCTTAAGGTGAGCGCCCAATCACGAGGGGGTGCATGGAGTTTGGTGATATATCGGTCAAGCATACCGGTTGGGAACACACCCACATGTCCACAGACTTGGTGGATTGAGCAGCTGATTATTCCACAAGCACCTGGCACTTTTTCTTTATATTAAGGACTCACAGATTATAACACCTATAAGCACTTTATGGACTATTTATTTATTTATTTATATATATATATATATATATATATATATATATATATATATATATATATATAATATATATATATATATATAGAATCTTTTATATATATATATATATATTGGTTTCTGTTTGCATGAGAGAACATAGCAAATATTGATTGCAAGGAATTTTTAAACCCAACGGTATCCGCACACAGCACTTTATATTTGGTAACACTGTATGATTATTGAAGCGGGTTACACATTTATTTATATACTCAGCATTGGAATCACATCAAAACATTGACTTTTCACAAAACAATTTATATCACACAGGTTTATTTTATTTTACATTTTTGGATAGCACACCATACACAGTACAATCTGGATTGGTCACCAATATCGTTGAAATAGCAACTAGGCAGATTTTTACTCTTGCGCAACACTATTTATTGTATTTATAGCACAGAGCACTTTCTGAGGAGTGAGGTGTTTGTGGCAGTTGTAAAATCTAGATTAAGGGGGGTAGCTCGATGGATTCCAATCTGATTGTGATCAGCGAGGTTGCCTAGTAGCTTATTAAAGATACTTCTAATCGTGGCCGGGAGGTCCTCGTCTCTGGTTGCTTCAGGAAGGCCCCTGACGCGCATGTTTGGTTGCGGTTCTCTTGATCTTCCATCTTGTAGAGGGCCATCCTTTTGTGCTATGGCTTGGAGTTTAGCATTGGATTGAAGATCATGTATGGCAGCCGTGTGAAGGTCGAGATGTTGCTCTGATTCTTTAACTCTGACCAGTACTTGTGATAAATCGGATTGAACTTTTTTTTTTTTTTTTTTTTTTTTGGCTCTCTAGGCTGTGAAGCATAGAAGCAAGTTCTGCTTTAGTGGAGACCACTCACCATTCTTGTTGCAACCTCAGAGCGTTGTGGAGGGGAGCTTTCCCTGTCCATGCAGTATGAGGAGGCCGGAGAGATCTGTCTGGATGCAGACCTGTGGTGGGAGGTGGAGCCAACGCCACGCGGAGAGTGGCTTGTATCTCCTGCTTCCAAGGAGTCCTCCAGTTCGTCGCTAAAAATCGCTTAATGGACCCCGAGGCAGTGTTTTTTAGTGGGTAGGGAGTGTCCCGTACATTTTTCCCATATTGTTGTGAAGATGATCCAGGTAAGAAAAAAGCGTTAATGTAGAATATAAAGAAACCTCTGGCAGAGCTCACTTAAGGCACGTCCTCCGTTCCATGCGGAAACCACTCCCCTCCTCATGCCCCATTCTAATCTTACTTCTCCATAAATCACATGCTCTTTAAAAGCTCTAACCTTTACTCTGCTCTGTTATACAACATACCCTGAACTGAAATGGAAATTTTATTTAAAAAGCCAGCATCTTAGAATTAATCTATCCTATGTGGTAGAAAACTTGCCAAGTAACCCAAGACCATCACAAAAACCTATTTATTTTGTGTGCATAGTATAGATTTTAAGCAACCAAATAACAGTTATCCTTGTATCCTTCTTTTTTTAATTAAATACATTTCCCCTGCACATCAGCTAAAATTTCAAGTTAGCTGACAGAGGGGGATTTGGTAGTAGTTGCTGAAAAAAGACATGTTTACGCTTGTCTGGTTTCAGAGTAGAAACACAAATGCAGATACGAAGAATGGGAATCCCATCTAGCCTTTAGTGCTGGTTCACACTGGTGCTATTTCTGATGGGACTTGAATCGCACAGAATAGCACGACAAGCGAAATCACATTATTTTCCATGGTGCCCGTTCACATCAATGCACCTGCAGTGTGATTTTTGGAAATTGATTCCTGTACTACTTTGGTATGATTTCAGTGTGATTTGGCTCCATAGGATATGCTAACCACAACCAAAGTTGCACTACATATCTGCACTGAAGATCGCATCAAAATGCCAATGCAGTAGTGTGAACCGAGCCTTATGGACTCTTAAATTATTTGTTAACCCTAATAATGAACTTGCATAATATACTCCCTTTTGGTCTGTGAAAAATATACCATTGAAAGCATTTAGTTGTGTTCAGTGTGTGCAAAAAACAAACCGTGATCCTGTCCAAAATCAAAAAAATCACGCTTTCTCTGTTATCTCAAAGAGTTTAAAGTGATAAAGTCCACTGCTTAAAGTGGAACTTTAGTCAGAAGTTAAGTCCTGCTAGATCACTTCAGAGTGCCTCCTTTTGCAGGTATAGCTATGTAAAACATTAAGTGCCTATACTGTTTAAAATCCAGTAATACGGTCTCACCCTGCTCTGCACATCCTCAGTTCTCTATTTTTATGGACCTTGACCAATTTGTAGAGGCTGATCTGCTGACAGCCTTAAGATTTACTGCTACTGAGGGGCTCTGGGCTTCAGCAAAATGGCAGTCTCCAGCAAGAAGAAACTGGAACAATGCTGGAGGTAAATTTACAGCACACGCCGTCTGTAGCATAATTATTCTTGAAATGTATGTTCCTTGCTAAAGAAAATTTTTATAGGTAAAGTTACACTTTAAACCTGCTACCACCCCCCTTTATAATTCCTAGTTTAGCTACCTTGTAAAAGGAAGATGCTTATACTGGTCTTTTCTGAGGGTGCTCTGGTCCAGTCATGTGATTTGGCTCCTGGTGGTGACTCAGTGTAGAGGAGGAGCAACAAACGGATGCCCCTTAGCAAGCCTATGGGTGATGTCACCGCATCGGCATTTCAGCCATTGTCTGTGACCTCTTCTCTCCCTTGAAGCTAGCCGCTGGGGAGATCACAAGACCCAACTGGAGCGCCCAGAGAATAGGAAAGTATAGACCCCTTCCTTTTTACAGGGTAGTTAGAATAGGGGTTAGAAGGGGGTTGGAGCAGGTGTAAGCATAGTTGGGAAAGCCTGAACTTCCACTTGAAGTAGCTCTTCTAGTTGATAATCTTGGGGACTAGATAATGCTTAGTCTCTGTTGTGGACAATAGGGTAGGATGTGGGTTTAAGTCGTTTTGACAACAAAGTGGGCAGGTGTTGACACCACTCAATCCACATAAATGATTTTTGTCAGCCCACAACAGGACTTGGTCGCTAAATGCTTTTCTGGCAGACCAATGGGTATTTGTGTACTTGCAAGGTCTTTGGAAAATTGGAAAATTTATTTATTTTTTTTTTTTTAATTTTGCTCGGACATACATTTTGAAGGGGTGCTGGTAACACAAAGACTGACTGCTTATGCAAGCAATGTCCCATGCTACTGCACCTTAATAGCTTGTGTACATAAATCTTTTAGTAACGAATGGGTATACTGTAGGGCTGAACGATATTCAATGTAACATCGAATATCGTGCTGCGGGCGTGGGCGATAGTCATATCGCCGCCAGATCATGCGATATTGGGGACTCAGTGAAGGTAGAAGAATACAGCCCAACATCCGTCCCACATGTTAAGTCTGTCCTGCAGCTCTCCTGACTGAGCGGTGAGCAGCGGCACAGGGAACCAATCACGCATGCCTGCACACCTGATTGGTTCGCTGTACCGCTACTCACGACGTGATTGGTTCGCTGTGCCGCGCTCACCGCTCGGTCAGGAGAGCTGCAGGGCAGACTTAACATGTGGGACGGATGTTAGGCTGTATTCTTCTACCTTCTACCACCACTGTGAGTCCCTAATAGTCACGATTAACCTGGGTGAATCGCCATATAACAAATTATATGCAAGAAATCACTACTGGCACAGTAGTGACTTTGGTAATGGACGTTCCTGCCTCTCCTCCACCTTCCTACCATTCAGCTGGCTGAGACAACTGTGATGGGCAAAGGGGTACTATGAGTATATATAGTGCTTGGTATTCTAGCATTTCACTGTTAATGGTGGAGCCTGCAGCCTGACACTGTCCTACTAAAATCTGGCCTATCACCTTTATAGTTCACCTCCCACTTTTTTGATTAGTATACTGCTTTTATTTTTGTTGATTTATGGCAAAGTACAGGGTGATGTGCTATTCCAAGGAAGTACAATCTACGTTTTAAACCCATATTTTTCAGACGAAAGGCTTTCCAGTTCATTAAACACCTCTGAACTTACCCAGAATCCTTTGCCTTGCTTCTGATTTTCAGGTATTTCTGACAGGTTCGAACAGGTCACACAAAGACGTTGGACACTTTGTTCTGCACCAAATCCCTCTGACAAAGCCCTGCCGGTGTCTAGATCTGGCCCCGGCATGCTTAAAGCGGTATGGATTGCTGACTAAAAGAATATAAAAAACATGTTACAAGTTGAAGCTGTAAATATGCGCAGCACAGGATGTGGCTTACCAATACTGACATCCTAAAAATGAGGGACCTTGATGGAAATACGGGAAAGCAGTCTGTTTCTTGTTAAGTGGGGAGCACCGTAGCACAGCTGAGCTTATACAAACCTAGTAAATTGGGTATGACTGTATGGGTTTAATGAGGAAGCATGGCTCTTAATCACATGTTTACTTGCTTGGAAATTCAGAAATCTACTTTCTAAAGTACCAGCATGGAGTTTATCGAAACAATCAAGTGCTTCATCTTGTCAATGATTGACTGGAAACACGGGGAGAAGGTTTTCAGCTTTTTTTTTTTTATTCTTGTCCTGTTGATTTTTATTTCTACTGTTGGGGGAAAAAATGGTAGTCAATGTGAATAAAAGTCAAATTCCCCTTTCTAAATGTTACAGAGTGGCAAAATAATTTTATGTTGTAAATGAAATACTTTTATGTTGTAAATTAAGTGAAGCTGTAATTATTTTGAACACACTTGGGGGTTTATGGGACTTTGTATGATAAACTTATTTTATTCTATAGGCTGCATGCACATGGAGGCATATCGTAAATTGCTGGTGTATTTTTGTGCCAAAGAATTCACAGCTCACTTAGAATAATCCCATCGCACATGCTGCTTCAAAATGGTAAGGTGTAAGCAGGTGCTGTTACTACCAGCTGAGGACTTGTAACTTGAAAAGTTAAATCGTATATCCGTAACACACCATGGATCTTCACAGTAACGTCCAAACGTTAAGACAAGTAATCGCTTGAAGGAATACACAGCTGTTGTGTACAGTCTTGCATAGTAATGAATGGCTGTATGCGGTTTTACACTAGTCGTATAGATTGGGGTTTCTCAACTCCGGGCCTCAGGGCACATGAACAGGCAAGGTTTGCAAGAAAATTTAAATACATCACAGGTGATATCATTTGCTACTCAGTGATTGCAGTATTCTAGTCTGCATCTCGCCAAGGTAATACGTAAAATCTGGCCTGATAGTGTGCCCTGAGGATCAGAGTTGAGAAACACTGGTATAGACCCACCCATGCTGTTCAACCATGGGCGCAGATGTTACAAGTCAAAGGGTGTATATCTTTACGCATGCACTGGTTTATGCAGGTAGTGGCATTCAGCCATTCATTACAATGGTCAGCTGTATGTAGCAATGTTGTACAACATCAATCGGCGCAACCACAGTAATGGCGTTCGCTCCAAATATTTGGATCATAGGTCAGATTTTGGTAAATTCACGATCCATGACCTAAATTAATAAGGCAGTGTAGCGCAACCTAAATCTACCATATACTAAAACTATATCACAAAAAATGTGCATATTTCAATAAATTCAAATTTATGCAGTGTACAACAAAAATGCATTCACTTTACAAAATTGTGTAAAATCAAACTGTAAAGTCCAGTCAAAGCAGGATGGCCTTTAAGGCTTCACAGCCAAAGCTCTGTCGCCCTATGTGTTACGTCTAAAGCGGGGACTTCTTCAGTAGGAGTCCCTATTTGCATATTCAGAAGAACACCAGTCACCATATATGAGCATGCTCAGCTGACAAGTCACTTTGGCCCTAGGCATTGCTTTGTGGATTGACCAAAGACCTGTGGAATACTCCCCTCAAGAGGTGGTTCTGGCCAGCTCAGTAGGAGGCACTGATTCTTTCCTAGATACACATAATACAACTGGATACTAATATTTATAGGTCACGTGGATTCATGGAACCTCCGCTCTGCCTCTTGGGGGATCAGGAAGGTAATTTTTTCCCTTGCTGGAGCAAATTGGTTCATGCTTTATTGGGGCTTTTTGCCTTCACCTCGATCAAATGTTGGTAGGGGATTTTATGTATGTATATTATATTACATATTATATTATATTTTTTCCTTCTATTGGTTGAAGTGGATGGGCTTGTGTTTTTTTCAACCAGATTACCAATGTAACTATGTCCATTCTCTGTTGCTGGAGATTGGAGAGGC
The DNA here is from genome assembly GCF_965119305.1 of Pelophylax lessonae. Taxonomy (NCBI): domain Eukaryota; kingdom Metazoa; phylum Chordata; class Amphibia; order Anura; family Ranidae; genus Pelophylax; species Pelophylax lessonae. The sequence goes on from NC_138775.1 coordinate 78,502,683, forward strand.
TCGGGGGTCAGAGGGGGATTTAGATTGTGCTAGACAGGCATTTCTCTGCATAATGTATGATGCCAGTTTAAATGTAAAGTGTTTAGAGGATTTATTCTTACTGTAATGTTCCTTAATAGAAATTCCCTGACACTTTTCAGAATAGGAGCGGTTCTGTCTGATCCATTACCATGATGCAGAAGGTTGCACAATGGGACCTTTTTCTGACACCCACAATCAGTATAGCATGGCCATCTGAAAATATTTTTTAGAAAGTGCTGATAAATGGATCACCTGCCCTTTACTAGCATTGAAAATGGCAAAAAAAAATGCCAAAATTGTGGCGAGTGTGGATTTTTTTGTGTGGTTGGTGGGTGGTTTATTTTTTATTTTACTTGAATTTGATTAGTGACCACGGGGGGGGGTTTGATCACTTGCAGATATAATTGGATAATTGAACTGTGAACTGGAAATGTGTGCATGCCAGTAAAGGAAAGTGTAGATTATTGAAACAATCTGAAAACAAAAATGTGACTGAAAATGATTGCTTTAGCCGGTACAATACTTGAAAAGGGGAATATTCACTTTTCCGTCATTTGTATATTGATAGCTGTGCAGGAGCTAAAGTATCTATTGCGCCTAATGGGTAGCAATTGATGCTGCCTGGAAATGTTGTGGACACGTAGAAGTGCATTTGCTTCATATTCCATCGCCAAGCTTATGGACCTGCATGGATGTGAGCAATATGTGAACATTTCTCATTGAATACATTGGCAAATTTCAAACATCCGCATAATGGGAAAAGATATGTATTCTTGTGTGTGTGTGTGTGTGTACTCCCTATGCATTGAAGACATTATACTAGCAACCAAAGAGGCAATCTGTATATACATATACCGAGACTCCATCTGTGCCCCTGTGTTGAAGGTTTTGCTTATCTTTTGGAACCAAATCAATCTTTCTCTTTCCTCATTTGCTGGTCTGATGTATAGACCCTTTATGAAAAGTATACAATTCTCAAAAGTGAGCAAACTGTGTGGCCTGAACAAAATTCTTGGCTGCTACACTGGAAGGATCACCAACAGGAGGGAGTTCCTTATTCCCCTATGTAGATCTTCATTTTGATTACTGTGTCAAGTTCTGGGATCTCACTTCTAAAAAGATATTGATAAGACATATGCAAGAACAGACTGTAAGAATGTTCAATCTTTGGCTGGGTTCACACCAATTCAATTGCAGATATCGCATATGATTTGTACTGCATTCCTGTGCACATGGTGCGGTCTGGAGGGGATACTACATGATACAGGACTTCTAGCTATGGAACTGGGCATAGTAGTTACAAATATCAATGCTGCATTATTTTCACTTTACCCCCTCCACAAATACATTCATTAGCAGCCAATTAAACAATATTCTGAAAAAGCAAGTGCTCTGCTTTTAACTTGTGTAATTGGCAGATGGGTAAACCAGAAGCTTCTTGTCTTATTATTACATGTAAGCGCTGTCGCAGCACTTTACATATTTACTGTACATTCGCATCAGTCCCTGCCCTCAAGGAGCTTACAGTCGCAGGTCCCTAACGCACATTCATACATACACATACTGAGGGCAATTTAGACAGGAGCCAGTAAGCCTACCAGCATGAGTGTGGGAGGAAACGGGAGTAACCGGAGGAAACCCGCACAGGCAGAACATGCAAACTCCAGGCAGGTAGTGCCGTGGTTGGGATTTGAACAGACTACCCGAATTCTGCCAGGTTGAAGTGCTAACCATTTGGCCAATGTATTGCCCTAGAGTCTTGTTACATAACTTTAGTTACACATTAATTTTCAATGCGCTGGTGTTGGTGTCTCCTGGAAATATTATGGTAATTGTGTAAAGTTTATTTTGTAACGAGCAAGACAAGGAGTACTGTGTACTATTAGAGCAGGCTTTGCCAATCTGGGTTGCTAGCAAGCGAGGCAGGAGCGACTGATCCTTCTACTTACACGGACTACTAAAGTAAGGGGGCTTCTCTACCCTGACAACTGTTCAACCATGCCACAACTTTTTCTTTTGTTCATTTTCAGGATTGTTTAAAAAAAAAAAATAGCATCTGAGCTAGTAAACCTTTTTTTTTTTTTTCCTTTATTTAAACCTTTTATGCAACTTTAAGCACACGGACGTATCCTGAGCTGAAGGTATAATCCTTTTTTAGCAGTGATTCCAAGAAAATTATTTCAAGGGTTCCTTTTTGACGTCAAAAAAATTGTCACACTGTACTAGAGAGTTTTTCCTCCATTTAATGAGACCTATATTTAAACAGTCACTCATCACATCTGCTCAGTCTTGCAATTAGGTTGGCTGGATTCCATCAATAGGTTGTCATTGGTAAAAGTACTTTAGTGTTTTTATACCATTTTTTTGCCATCATACTCAGCTGTATACAGATTATGAAACACCAGCCTACAATTCTGCTTTGTTTGTGAACCAGCAATATACCTAGGTTCACTTTTGCATATGCAGAAATAAGCCACACTTGTAATGTTTAAAGCAGAACTAACTTTTTTTTTTTTTGGATACCTTATGTAGATGATACTTTTTATGTTTTTGTAATGGCTTTGCCTTCCAAAGCTGTCATTTTGGAATTGTCTGTTTGCGTGCGCTTTATCCATTCTGGTTGATCCCTACAAGATAAGTAATGGTAAAAATGACTTTTAGAAAGTTTGGATTTGTGACTCCCTAGGCCATGTGTGCTCAACCTGCGGCCCGTCAGCTGTTGCAGAACTAAAAGTCTCATCATGTCTCTGCATTTGGGAGTCATGCTTGTAACTGTCAGCTATGCAATGCCTCATGGGACTTGTAGTTCCGCAGCTGAAGGGCCACAGGTTGAACACCCATGCCCTAGGTCAGTGAGGGTCAACCTTGGCACCCCAGATGTTTTGGAACTACATTTCCCATGGTGCTCGTGCACTCTGCAGTGTACTTGTGCATCATGGGACATGTAGTTCCAAAACATCTGGGGTGCCAAGGTTCGCCATCACTGCTCTAGGCAATCATGACCATGATGACCTTGGCCTTCTGTCATATAGGTATTTTGGGGTAACTGTGCTTATTCTACTCTCAGACAAATGAAAGTTTGAGTTACTACTGCACAGCATATGAGTGCCGGTTCACAAACATATGCAATGGTAGACATTGCATGCAATCGCACTGCTATGCAAAGCACATGCGATGTCTGTGCGTTGCAAATTTAGCCATACAGGTTGTATGGCTGAATTTGCATTGGTTTTGGCCCAAAGTTGCACAGGACCCCTTTTTTTTTTTTTTTGTCGCACCAGATTTGAATCGCATGGGTGTTCACACCTATGCGATCTGATTCATGTCCAAACTGACAGTTGGCACTGCAATTTGTAAACTGATCTGGGGTGTCATTAACTTTGCATTAACACCCCCAGCACTTTGCATATGGCAGTGTGAACTGCCTGCGAGTCGAGTGCAATGTGGGACCCCGTAGTGGTTTCGCAGGGTTCCTGCATCGCATATTTGTGAACCGGCACAAACTGTCTCTTTGGTACTCTGAATCTTCCGGTTAGCTTTTATCAACTGTGTAAACAGAAAATATCACTGCTTCACTGCAAATGTTGTCCCCCAGTATTTCTGACCAAAGGGCTCACGAGCAGTCTGAAATCTACTTTATAACCCTAACATATAAAAGGTAGAATGAAAGCCACTCTCTATAAAATCTATTAATAAAGGTTTTATTGATCCATTTGGTTTATAGACAGGCCCGCCTGAGCCTTCCAACGCGTTTCACCCAGAAATGAGCTCAATTGTAGAGCTGGTGCAGACTTGGAGGTCCATACACCATAGAAACCGTCCATATTTCTGATTCCGGGAGTTTCAGGTGTTGTGTACAGTCACTTGTACAAATCAATGACAGGCTGCAGCTGTATGCTGGTAACCACACATCCAAGCATATACATGCCTACAGGGATGGATGTGGATCCCTGGAAGTAGACACTTTGTGCCCAGTTCCATTTATCCTTCCTCAAAACACATTTAAATGCTCATATGTGCAGTTAACCTAAAGCTGCCGCCTGTCATTGATTTGTACAGGAGACTATACAACACACCTTTGACTCCTGGAAGCAGAAATATATAAATGTATGGACCTCTGTGCCAGTGTGAATGAGGCCTTCTGGTTTGTAATGACTGGGAACTGTTAGGCTCCATGTACACGGGACGTTGTTAAAAGTCCCTTGAATGCTGGAATTTTATTTTTTTTAGGACGTTTAAAATGTCCGTTGTGTCGCATTTGCACCCGCGTTTAGCGGGCGTTTGCAGGCGTTTGCATCTAAAACCGTTCCTAGAGGTAAAAAAATCATTCCCCTTTTAAAATGGAAAAACGCGAGCGCTAAACGTGGGTCGTCGCGTTCGGCCGCATTCGGTCGCGTTTTTGCATTTGAAACGCCGGGAAACACCCGTTCGAACGCAAATAATTGCTTTCCAAAAAACGTCCCTGAACTCCACTGCCTGTAAATGACTGTAAACGACCCTGTGTACATGGACAGTAAGATAACATGTAGGTGGGTTCAGGGGCTTCTGAAAAAAACGCCCAACTGCTCCTAAACGGCCATTTACAACGTCCCGTGTACATGGAGCCTTATGCTGTGCTGCAGATTTCACTTCCCTGGCTCTGCTGCTTCTTCCGGTGTAGAATGGTTGTAGTGTACCACATCATTTATATCCACTCGGGGTATAGTCTTTACCTTGTACATGAACTGCAATGTAACAGAGGCCTTCAAATCGTGACTCTTCCACATGGCTCTGCAAGGTGTTTTATGCTTTTTCCAGTTGATGTAAATCAATTGGATTCCAAAGCCAGCTGCATGCTATAATATACTTGGGAGAGATTGAATCACTGGCATGACCTTTGATGTGGTCTATTTTTATTCTCTTGTCCATATTTTAGGAGATTTAGCCTTTGTGTGATTACAGCACATACCCCGGTGGCATATATATATATATTTATTGTTTTTAAGTGTAATACGTTATCAAAGAACCACTGTGCACAAGTTACATCAATTTTATAAGCTGATTTATGTACAATAAAGGAGGTTTTACTATTTATGGATAAATAAAACAAAGGCCGTATTGAGTGTTCTGAAACTGTTCTATTACAGTAGTGGCGTAGAGTATTTTGAGGGTAATGGATAATTGCCCTTAAAGTGGTTGTAAACCTCACACATGAAATATGAACAAGGCCTATCCCTCTATAGCGGGGATATGCAAATGGTGGCCCTCCAGCTGTTGTAAAACTACAAGTCCCATCATGCCTCTGCCTCTGGGTGTCATGCTTGTGGCTGTCAGTCTTGCTATGCCTCATGGGACTTGTAGTTCTGCAACATCCTCTATAGTGTGTTCTTGTGTCAATCCAGAGCACTAAGTGTCATTTCTGTCTGCTGCTTCATTCCTCTATCAACGTCACCTCTGACACCAGGAGAAGAAAAGGTGACTGGGGAAGGGACAACCAGCTGATAGACAGCTTAGCTCTGTTCATGTGAGCTGTGTGAAGGGAGGGGGGTGTGTCCCCCTTCCCTCCAATCAGCTCTCAGAACTCTCCTTACTGAGCTCTGCAGAATGTAACTTCAGCTGCCTGCAACATCCCCCCTCCCCCCTTAATTTTCAGACAACATTTTTAACTCTTAACTTGGAACAGCTGTAGAGAAGAGAAAACTGCAGATAAACAGGTACAACTTATGGAGGAGGATTTTTCATCTGTGTATCACACATGGCCCATAACATCACTGAGTATATGCAAGGGTTTGCAACCACTTTAAATCCTTTGTACCATTGTGTGTGTGTTTTTTTTTTTTTTCTTTGCTTGTAATTAAACTTGGCTCCTCATGTAGTCCGTACAAATATAGTAGACCAGTATTGCTTCATTGGAGGCAGGAGCTACCATTGCTGACCTCCTGGCTGTCATGTGGAAGTAAAGCGGGTGGGTCTTAAGGCCCAGACACATCATAAATACATTGCTGCCTTGTTCTGGAAAGCGCCCCAGATTTGTCACCGAGCTGTTACAGACAGATCCTGGTGAACTACTGGTGACCAGGAGTCCTGACCGGCTTCTGATGGAATTGGTACAGTGCTGCATGATCAGGAGTGCCTCCTACCGGCCTCCGCCTTCAGGGGGCATTTAGAACCCCAGCTCCTGCATGCATAAATTAAAGTCAAAATGTCAACATAACGAGCCCAAACGTCAACATAACCAGCCCTTGGACGGTGTCAGAAGGCGACCAACAGCTACATCTGGTCTCCCATGGTACACAGAACATGGAAATTCAATTATTTTAGTGAATATAAACCGCTAAATACCTTTTCTCTTAAGCAGTAAATAGCAGCCTTATGACTTCTATCAGTGTCTGGTTAAAGCTTGTAGGAGGAGTTTTCATGCTCCCCTTATTGTCCCATGAGGCTGCATGACCCCTGACCCTCTGTCTGGACAGTGCTGATTGGCCCTGTGCTGATCACAAGCACCCTCTCAGAAGTAAAAAAGAAAACGCTGCAATATGCCCCAAACTGAGCATGTGTAGAGTGACTCCAAAGGCTCCGTCTTATCGGATGGATTGGAAGAAGAGGAGGATCTGTGCATACAGGATCAAACAGCCTTTTTACACAATGCAGAGGATTAACCCCTTAGGTTCCACAGTAAGTATAACAAACATGCTTTACTGCATATACAGACAGATTTTTACCGCTGTGGGTTTAGTAACACTTAAACCTCAAAGCTGTGGAGTTCTGACGTTACTTGGCTGTTCTGGGTCAGTGTATCCAAGTATTGAAGCCATAGATAACCAGCCATAGATGACCAGCCATCTAGCATTTTAGGCGTAAGATCAGTATGGGCAGCTTCCCCTTTTTTCTCTCATGATGCATTACCTCTGAAATACTTCTCTTGCCTCTTATCCGTGGTAAATA